>NC_056729.1:343757386-343874886 GCF_019279795.1 Protopterus annectens
TAGAACAGTGCCCATAGAATTCATGAGAAGAGTTTTTTTACTCCAGATTCTTCCTAGTTCTAGGAAAAGGGCAGTGGAGACCCATACTGGATCTGTCTCTGCCAAACACCTTCAAAAGTGCCACCCTTCAAAATGTTGTCTCTGCACTCACTGCTGCCTTTCATTCTTCCTCAGACATACTTAGCTATCCGTGGCTGTAAGGGATGCCTTCTCCCATACACCAATTCACCTATCTTGCAGAAGATTCCTCAGGTATTGTACTGGCTTATATCTCTTTCAGTTTACTGCTTTGCCTTTTTGGCTTTCCACAGCCCAAAGAGATTTCACAAAGTGTCCAGCACCAGTGATGGCATACTGCTGAACTCAAGGAATTCAGATTTGTTCCCTTCTTAGACAATCTGCTAATCCAGGTTATGCCATTACAGATCCTCCTACAACATCTTCAGTTCACCCTCAACCTCATCCTGGGGTTCACTGTCAACTACAAAAAAAAAAATCCTTCCTCCTGCCCACCCAGCACCTAATGTTTCTGGGCTGCAGACCAGACACCAGAAAGATGCAGGATTACTTGCTCAGGAAAAAATCCAGAATCTTAGATCTTATTTTCACTGCCTTTACTCCCTGGACTGATGCCCAGCAAGGGAAATCCTAAGAGCTCTTGTATTCATGGCAGCTATTATCCCAGTGCTCCGTGTAGCCAGGCTGCAAATGAGGAAAATTCTTTGGTACCTGAAGATAACTTGGTCCCAACATTCTCATCCTCTGTACACTCTGTTCCCCACCATACATTGTCTCAGGAAGGAGCTGTCATGGTGGATGGATCAGGTAAAACTCAACCCAGTGTTGTCCTCCTCCCCTCCATTCCAACTGTAGATGTACACAGATGACTTGGATGAGACCTGGTGAGCCTGGACCGGCACCCACAGAGTCCAGGGCAGATGGCAGCCAAAATTCTAAAGAGAATATATTTACCTGGAAGAGATGTGGGCCCTCATCCAAACTTTTTAGATCTTCTAGCACAAAAGAACAAAAAAATAAAAAAACAAACTGATATAAAAAAGCAAAACCAGAGGACTGCTTTGAGCAAAAAAAACCCCACAGATTTAATGAAGCGCTTTTCATCGGGTCTATATTAGAATATCAAAAGATGTAAACATCGAATGTTTAAATGTCGAATTGTATTCAGCGAAAGCTGAAAATATCGAAGCAACAGAAAACCGAATTTTTTCCTAGGGAAAGAATTTGGTTGCCATTTCTGTTGCTTCTGTATTTTCAGCACTGTGGTGGAAAGTTATGGGTTGGGTTCAGGTAAGTGTGGATTAGGTTAGTTAGGGTTAGGGTGCGGGTTAGGTATGTGTGCGATTATGTGGATGTGAGGGTTAAGGTGGGTTAGGTGAGTTAGGGTTAGGGTGCGGGTTAGGTATGTGTGCGATTGTGTGGATGTGAGGGTTAGGGTGGGTTAGGTGAGTTAGGGTTAGTGTGCAGGTCAGGTAAGTGTGCGATTGTGTGGACATGAGGGTTAGGGCGGGGTAGGTGAGTTAGGGTTAGGGCGCGGGTGAGTGTGCGATAGTGACGGACCTTAAGGTTAGGGTTTGGGTTAAGGTAAGTGGATAGTTAGTGGTGTGTGTATAGTTTAGTGTAGGGTTAGGTGTAAGATTTTAGTTGTATGTGTGTGGATTGCTGTTTGTTTGGTGTGCTTGTGTTGTGTGTATGTGTTTTGGAACAGCAAATTTTTTTCCTAGGAAAAAATTCGCTGTTCTGTATGTTCGTTGTTTTCAGCTTTCGCTGAATACATTTCGACATTTAAACATACGTTGTTTACATCTTTCGATATTCTAATATAGACCCCTTTTCATCTGCCTCTGTGGACAGACTTCTTTAGATAAACTGAAATAGTAAAACACTTCCTTTATAAAATCCACTAAGTCACATGTATTAAAACAACCAATAATCCAGGTCAAATGAAAGTGTTTACAAGTGCTAAGCAACTAGTACTACATTCCTCTGCTGTTTAAAGTTGCAGTACATAAATATAACATTAATTTAAAATAAAATACCAAGTCTGTAAATAAGAAATAGAAGGTAAACAAATTAACATATACAGTGCATGCCAAAAGTTCATACATAAAAGTATATCAAATATGTTCATAAAATTCATGTTACCTACATAAACTCTTTAATTTTAATAAACAAGTAATGGCACACTTCATTAATGCCTGGAAAGCTATAGGCATTCGATGACAGTTACCAGTATAGTTCTAGTTCTTCTAATTTCAGAGATGATGGTCCTCCTCTATCATCTACTGGAGTTTGATCTATAACAGTAAACTTAAAAGTGTGACCAGGAAATGTTACAGTGTGTTTGGCTAAAGTGTTCTCAATCTTTTGATGGTCAATTGCATAAAGGTGTTCATATATACGATCTCTGAGTCTACTCTCTATCTTTTCTATGTAGAACACAGCACATGTTACACACTTAGCTAGGTAAACTATTAGTTTCAAGCTACAACTGAATTTTTTTTTTTAAAAGTAATGTATGTTCCTTACTTCACATTTGCTGCCTGTGTTAACATGCTTGCAGTATTTACACGTTACTTTTGGACATCCCTGAGAAATTGTGTGTTTTGTCCTTTCTAGTCTCTAATAAATTTTTCAAATTATTATCTCTCCTGTATGTTATTTTTGGTTTGATATTCACTTTGTCCATAATAGACATGTCAGAACGTAAAAGGTTCCAATTCTTGTGTAAAATGTTTGAGGCCATAATGCTGCTAACATTAAAAGTGGTGATAAAGGTAGTATTGTAGTCCTTAACTTCTTTATTATCTAATGAAGTTAATTGGAAGTCTACTGTAGTTGGCGAATGGTTGACTATATTGTCATCAAATTCATGTAATGTTTTTTGCAACTAGAAAAGGAACATAGAAGCCTACAGATCTCTTGTGTTTGACTTCTTCAACTAGAGACTCTATTAACTCTAGGGTAGTCCCTTTGAAGAAATAAATTGCTCAAGTACTGGAAGTCTATGTTAAAATCATCATCTAATGAGACAATTCTTGCTGCTCTTACCAGTTGTCCCTTCACCACTGATCTTTTTTGGTGGTGAGGGTGACAGTTGGAGAAATGCAAGAATGAGTTCGAATATGTCTTTTTTTCTATGAAATTTGGCTTTGTACCTATTCAAGAGCCTGTCTTTTTTTAAGATTAATATCTAGATAGTCAATAGATGTCTCAACAAAGTTAAAAGTAAACCTCAAGAAGTCAGAAGACGAGTTGAGGTAATTAACTAGTTCAGTGGCTTGTGTCCAGTTCCCAAGGAGTAGAATAAAAATATCGTCCAAGTAATGAGTGTAAAAAAGCTATTCTTTGCATAATAACTGGAATCTTGAAGATGTTCTCCCTCTCCCAATATGCCATCACAAAGTTAGCCAGGCTGGCTCCACAGGGTGACCCCATGGCTACTCCAATTTTTGGAGGTAGAATTCTTTATCAAATGAAAAGTAGTTGTTAGTGCGAATAATGTCCACATCTGCGGTGGTGCAGCGGTAGCGTTGTTGCCTCACAGCAAGAGGTTCTCCCGTTCGATTCTCGGCTGGAGTGCGGGGAGTGCCTTCTGTGTGGAGTCTGCATGTCCTCCCCGCGGTTAGTTGGGCATTCAGAAGACATGCGTAAATGGGCATACCTTCGTTGAAGGTTGGACATCGAGCTGGCACCGCAGCGTTCGTGAAAATCTACCGCCAATCATTAGCAGACTGGAGTTCCGCTGTGGCGACCCCTAACCGGGAAAAGCCACAACAACAAGTGAGAATAATGTCCAGTAAAATGTCAACTAAGTATAATTCCAAAGGTGTTGCCCCCCCCACCTCTCTCTATCTCTTTCTCTCTCTCTGTCTCTCTCTCTCTTAACATCAATTTACCCCATTCTATTCCTTCCTGGTGTAGAATAGAAGTGCATAAGTCTTTAACGTCTATTGTTATGAAGTTCTGGTCAGTGTTGAAAGTAAGCTTGTTAATTTTTTCTAAGAATGTCCAGGTGTCTGCATATTTGTTGTTCGTGATGTAGATAATTCTGTTGTATAGAATCTACTACCTTGGTACAAGGGTACGTGATGGAGTTACGGGCATCGATTAAAGGTCTCATTGGTGGTTTGGTGAGGCTTTTATGGTTTTTCGGGATTCCGAACATCATTGGAATCTTAGGAAAAGGCATAGACATGTAATTGAACAGATCTAAATTGATTTTAGCTTTGATGAACAAATCATTCAGGTAGCCTTTGATGCGGTTATAAGCTACATGTAGTTCATTAGTAGAAACTTTAGTATAAGCTTCACTGCAGTATGATTTTCATAAGCTTCACTAAGTAGTATGGTTTTCATCCAAAACAAATAATCAGCCTCATCTGGAATTACCAGTCCACCACCTTTGTCAGGTTTGATGGTCCTCACTTCTGAAGTTCTCAACATATCCAGTGCCTATTGTTCTTCCCTACTGATGTTGTCATTTGTAGGAGTATGGAAGAAAGATTTTTTATGCCTCTGTTGGCCCCTTTCATTCTTGGTTAAGGAACATATATCTAGATGTTAAGTTGTCTATCTCGCCTTCGTTCTTGCTGGTTGGGGATCGGAGCCGATCCTTGGCTCCGACTCGGCCATCTTCTATAGCTCGAGAGCTGTTTACTGGCTCGAGGCTACCCATTATCCCATGATGCCTAGCGCTAGCTACCCAGATCTCGTTTGCCGCTTCAGCTGCGAGGTGTCGTTTTTCTGCTCAGGCTTGTATAAAGTTTCTTTATAGAACTTCTTTACTAGAAGTAGTCCTTTTCCTAGGGTTTTTTGTTAGTTATTAGTCATATAATTGTTGTCTTGGTAAATGTGTATTTGTAGTATTCCTTCCCGTCCCTTTAGAACTCATTTAATTTAGAGAGTTCTCCCCCTCCCCCCCTTTCTCCTTATTCTTGTCAGGTTAGCTGTTTAACTTAGAGGCTTTCCTTCTATCTTCTTTATAGGCTAGCCATTTGAGTTAGAGGCTTTCCTGTTTAAAAAAAAAATAAATAAATAAAAAACTTTAGCTTTAGTCTGTACTGTACTGCGTTTTTCTCCTTAATTTAATTTGTCTGATAGCTGTTGTTGTATTTTGCTGTTACAGGCTGTCCAAAGAATCCAAGGTGTCTGGGTTCAAGAAGTGTGACTCCTGCTGTCAGAAAATGTCGCCGACAGATGGGCACACTTCTTGCGTCTATTGTTTAGGTGTTGTGAACCTGCAGGACTCTTGTTCTGTCTGCCATGCATTTAGTCCAAGAGTTCTGCAGGAGTGTAAGAATAAGCTTATCCTTAGGGGCCTTTTAAAGCCCCAGGATTCACCGGCCAAGACTCAGCCTGTGAAATCCTCTAAATCTACCAAATCGTCAGCTCCAAGTTCAGAGCCGTCTTTGGTTCAGTCTTTACCTGCTACTTCGGTTCCGACTGGAACCGATAAGACTATCTCCCCGTCGGCTCCATCAGAAACTTCGGAGCCTTCGTGGAGCCACAAGAGGCTGAGGTCCAATTCTCTGGAATCGATACATTCGGCTCCTCGGTCTCCCCTGCTGCAAAGTGAGTGCAGTCACAGATCTTCTCACTCCTCTCGATCCTCTAGGCTCACGGATCACAATGTGGAGAGAGTGGTCAGTAGGTTGCTAAAGTCACAGGCACTTGCTAAAATGTTGTCCAGCCCTCCTCAACAGATGTCGACTCCGTCCACTTCTGTCGATGTTCCTCCTCCGACTCCATTGAACTCGGAGCCAGAGTTTGTTGGGGTTCGAGTAGTGGAACCGTCAGCACCGATAATTTTATCTCCTTCGGTTCCATCGTCGGCTCCGATTCCCTCGATAGTGCCGTCCATCGAGGGATCTGGGTGCCGGGGCTCTCTCGTCAGCTCTGAGGGGGCGAGTGGCATCGGACCCTTGTCCGACCCCGTTCTCCCTCTCAGAGCTTCGGCGCAGGTGAGCTCGGCTACTACATCGGCTTCGGAGCCATCTCCCTCGGTGCGGAGAGGGATTCCAATTTCCTCGGAACCGGAGCCTTTTCTGCATCGTGGCAGGGATGCCTTCGATGTCGTGAGGAGTGTGCTGGCCTCTGAGTTAGCTCCACTAGCGGCCCCAATGGCTCCGTCCCCTGTAGTGACTGTGCCATCCTCTGCTCCTCCTCCAGATCCCAAGCGTGGGGAACCGGCGCTCCAAGGCACCCCATTGGGTGTTTCCTCTTCTTCTGAGGCCTCCCCTGAACATTCAGAGGAGCCCCCTCATAAGAAGAAATGCAAGAGGAAGCACATTGACTCCCCTGAGTCTGTCACTTCGGATACAGACTTAGATGATTCGGAAGGGTCCCTGAGATCCCCCTCTGAAGATGTTTCCTTTTTGGACATCCTCAAAATGCTTAAGCAGAGGGGGAACTGGAATCCCCTAGCCCCTACCGAGGATAAGTCTGTATTCCTGGATGCGTTTGGTTCCCGACCTTCCACCTCTTGAGTTTCTTCGCCTTTCCACTTATGTCCGTGGTGGCTCAAAAGACTTGGTCAGCCCTGGATACAGTGGAACCAACTCCGAGGAGACCTGGCAAGTTCATTACAGCACCCCATGATAAGCAGTTCCTTACCAAAGGTGTTCCTGTTGATGCCATGGTGGTAGCAGCAGCCACCAAAAAAGAGTTAGCTGAAACCTCTTCGTCTGTCCATCCTCCTAACAAGGAGTCTAGGACCATGGACAGATATGGGAAGTGAATGTTTGCTTCAGCAACCTTTTCTATGAGGTTACTGAACTACTTATGCCATTTTACCCAGCTTCAGAGGGATCTCTTAAAGAGCTTGGAGATACCCTTCAAGATCCATCAGCTGAGGGGGCTCAAGCTAAAGTGGCTTCCCAGCTGGCGACCCTTAAATCTGTAGTCATCTCCTCCATGAGGCTGATCTCTTATGCAGCCAATGGTGCGAGTAGAGCCACAGGTACAGGCGTGGCCCTTAGGAGACATGCATGGATGTGGCTGTGTAACTTTGCCGAACCCTTTAGAGCGTCATTCACCAACACCCCCTTTGATGGTTCCTTTCTTTTTGGACCACAAGTGAGAGAAACTTTGACTAGGTGTGAGCAAGAAGGCAAGACTCTCTCTGCCATGGGAGTCCGATTTTCCACTCCTTCCAGATCATACCCCAAGGGTCAGAAGAGTGGTAAAATGTGGTTCCGAAAATCCCAGGGAGCCTCGCCTGACGCACGTAGGGATTTTTCCTCCAGGGGCAGAGGGGGAAATAACAACAATAGACGCCACCCTCGTGGCAGAGGGGGTCCACAGAACCAGGGCAACAGAGAATCCTTCTGTGAGAAGCCCTTTCAGCATCCCTGAAGGGTTGCCCAGCTGCCCGCCTCTGGAGGCAGTCGGGGGAAGACTTTCACTGTACCCAAAAGCCTGGCTAAATTTAACTCAAGACAGATGGGTATAGTCAGTTATTTCCGGAGGTTACAAAATTCCCTTCTCTCAACTCCCCTTACCATCAAGCAAATCCCTTCCAGATGTTCCACCCAATCTGAGGGACCAAGCAGTCATAGAAGTTTCAAGACTGCTAAAAAAAAAAAAAAAAGAGTCATCCAGGAAGTCCCGGCAGACCAACACGGATCCGGAACTTACTCAAGGTTCTTTTTGGTACCAAAAAAGACAGGGGACTGGAGACCGATTCGGGATCTCAGCAGACTAAACAAGTCTGTTCAAAGAACAAAGTTTCGGATGGTCATGCTACAGTCCATTCTACCCTTTCTGGGTCAGGACAATTGGATGTGCTCCATAGATCTTCAGGATGCGTACTACCACATCAAGATGAACAGGCACTCCAGAAGATTCCTTCTCTTCCATCTGGGAGCCAGTCATTACCAGTTCAGAGCTCTGCCCTTTGGTCTCACCATAGCCCCCAGGGTGTTCACCAAATGTATGGCAGTGGTCACGGCTCACCTGAGACGTCGAGGATTCCAGGTGTTTACATATCTAGATGACTGGCTCCTCACTGCTACTACCAGGCATCAACTTCTTCAGGCCAGGAACTATACAATCACAATCTGCTCCCAGTTAGGCATTACAATAAACTTTGAAAGATCTGCCTTGTTGCCCTGTCAATCTATCACCTACATAGGTGCAGACTTAGACACAAGGAACATGTCCACAAGGCTACCGCCAGACAGGGTGTCTACAATTCGTCAGCAAGTACAAATTCTGATGCAAAGCAAAAGAATCCAAGTCAGGTTCGTCCTTCAAACTCTGGGTTCCATGGCAGCAGCCATTCTTCTAATCCCACTGGCCCGCTTTCACATGAGGATCCTTCAGTGGCTTCTGTTCACACAGTGGTCTTTCCAACAGCTGCCCATGTCTCACACGATCATGATTACAGAAGCATGCAGACGGCACCTTTCCTGGTGGATGGTCTCCCCACTAGTGACTCAGGGAAGACCCTTCATTCAGCCCCCTCCGGTAGCCACAGTGACCACAGACGCCTCCCTGATAGGGTGGCGTGTGCATCATCAGGGCAGGACAGTCCAAGGCACTTGGCAGCCTCGCGGGTACAACCTGCATATAAACGTCCTAGAAATGAGAGCCGTGCTCCTAGCGTTGCAAGCTCTCCAAGACTCTCTCCCTTCTGGGACCATTGCAATTCAAACGGACAACATGTCAGTGGTGTGGTACATCAACAAGCAGGGCGGAACCAAGTCCTACCCCCTATGTTGAGAAGCACTCAGACTCTGGCAGTGGGCGATTTCTTCCCAACGATTTCTGATTGCGACGCACATCCCTGGGAGGTTCAACGTCATAGCGGACAGGCTCAGCAGAGTTAGTCTCATGCCTCACGAGTGGTCTCTGAATCAGGTAGTTGCGGATCTGATCTTCCGCAAATGGGGACAGCCTTGCTGCGATCTTTTTGCCACCCCCTTCAACAGCAAATGCAGCAACTACTTCTCCCTTCTTCCGCTTCCAGGTCACACACCCAGAGATGCTCTAGTCCACGATTGGCCTCAGGGACTTCTTTATGCCTTCCCTCCGTTTCCTCTGATACCGAAACTCATACAGAAAGCAATATTGTTGGGTTGCAAAATGATCCTCATTGCCCCCTACTGGCCTCGACAGATATGGTTTCCATTCCTGCACCATTACCTTCTCGATCAGCCCTGGACTCTGGATCCGATTCCAGACCTACTGATTCATAAGTCAGGCGGGCTGCATCAATCCGTCCAAACACTCCAGCTTACAGCTTGGTTGCTCTACTTCCAACCTTAGCCAGGCTTCCCAGCATTTCCCCAGACGTGTGCAAGATTATTGTCTCCTCTCACAAGTCCACAACTAGAAAGACTTATGCTAGCAAATGGAAACGTTTTTCTTGTTGGGCAGAGGCTAGGAACGTAGATCCTTTTTCAGCCCCAGTCCACGTAATTTTGGAGTTCCTAGCACAGCTTTTTCATTTGGGGTCTGCTTCTGCTACATTCAGGGTTCAATTGGCGGCCATTTCTAACTTTCATGTTGGGTTGTCTAATTCAAACGTTATGTCTCATAAGCCCTGTAAAGCCCTTTTAAGAGGGACTACTCTCCTTAGACCTCCAGTGAGAGATCCCCCTCCTTCTTGGGACCTTAATTTGGTGCTAATCTCCTTAATTATGCCCCCCTTTGAACCTGCAGCATCCTGCTCCATTAAGTTTCTATATTGGAAAACACTTTTTCTGGTAGCTATTACTTCAGCCAGATGCATCTCTGAACTTCAGGCACGATGTGTTCGTCCTCCATACTTGGTTTTTCATAAGGACAGGGTTGCTCTGAGGACTAATCCCTCGTTCCTTCCGAAAGTCTGCTCAGAAAACAATTTAAACCAATCTATAGACCTTCCTGTGTTTTTCCCTAACCACACCAACAAGGCAAAATACAAATTACACCAATTGGACGTTCATAGACAATAGATTTTCTACTTGCATAGGACTAAGGATATAAGGAAATCGGACCAACTATTCCTTTCCTATGCCCTAGGCAAACAAGGTCTCCCAGTTTCCAAAGTGACCTTATCCAGGTGGTTGTCTCACATTATTACTTTCATTTATCAATTGAGAAACAAAGAGTTGCCTATCAAACCAAAAGGTCATTCTACTAGGGCTTTGGCCACCTCTGTAGACTTCCAGTCTAGGTTGCCCATGGATTCTATTTGTGCAGCTGCTATGTGGGCAAATCATCATACCTTTATTTCTCATTACAAGCTAGATATGGTCTCCAGGAGCAGAGCTGACTTTGGTTCCACTGTTCTGAAGAGTCTGTTCCAAAGAGCCGCCCAGGATTGTAGATGCTAGGGACACTGTCCCAACCAGCAAGAATGAAGGCGAGATAGACAACTTAACATAAAGAAGTTATGTACCTACCATAACGTTCCATGTTAGTTGTCTTCATCTCACCTTCTTTCTTGCATCCCACCCTCTGTTCCCCCTGTCCTATTGGATCGAGAGGAGTTTTGATTTCATTGGCTGAGTGTTCTCTGGTTTGTTTCCTCCACTGACTGAGAGAGTATGACAGGTTTGCTCGACCTGTTTGTTTGGACAGGTTGATTCTCCGACTATGTCTTGGGTTAGCTATTACAAACGAGATCTGGGTAGCTAGCACTAGGCATCATGGGATAAGGGGTAGCCTCGAGCCAGTAAACAGCTCTCAAGCTATAGAAGATGGTCGAGTCGGAGCCGAGAATCGGCTCCGATCCCCAACCAGCAAGAAAGAAGACGAGATGAAGACAACTAACATGGAACATTATGGTAGGTACATAACTTCTTTTTTGCACACGTCTTCAAGTAATGATAACGTGGGATGTAGAGGTGGGTTATACATGCTAGAAATCTCAAATTCTTTCTGTTCTATGTTTTCCTTTTCTAGAAAAAGTGTTAGGTTTAATTTTCTGACAAAATATTTAATGTCCACTAAGGTTTTAACAACATTTAGATGTTGAGAAGGGACGAAAGTTTGACCTTTAGATAATGCATTCAAGATCATGGGATCTATATTAATAGATGAGTAATTGTAGATTTTAAAGTCACCAATCGAGTTTGTCATAATGATCGGTTGGCAGGATCTTCTTGGAATCACCGTCTCCATTGGTGGTTCCGTTGTTTGTTCCTGGTTCTCTGATATTGGTTCTGTTTCAGTACTGCTCCTGTGTGTTTCACATTGTGAAATTTTGATGTATTCACTTTGTAGGTTTCTGTATTATTGGTGTTACTGGTGTTGTTGGAGTTACGAATACATTCACTCCTTCTTAACACAGTAGCGTTGTCGAAGTCTTCATCTGTGATGTCCTCGCTTGTTGAGTTGATCTCACTTCTAAGAATTTCTATATTGTCGCTCTGGTTACTGTTGGTATATAAATTCCAATTCTGTGATGGGGGCGGATGGATAGGCTAAACCCTTGTTATAGTCATAAATAAATAGCATTAAGAATTTACCTTATATGCCTTTAGTCAGGAACAACACTTCAGGATGTGCAAACAGATTTTATTTTTACAGTGCTGGGAGACTGTCTTCATAGCAGATTTCAGAATAGTCTCTCTGAATGGAGACAAGCCACATTTTTATACATTTTTCTTATCAAACCTAGTCATGCACTTTCATTATGTTACAATGACTGTGTCCTATAGAAAACTTTGTAAATGTCCTCATCTCTCGTGATTTTCGCCTCAGACTTCACGTGAACACCTTCCTGTACATGATTCACCTGCTTCCCAAGGGGTCTTGTTTCTGACCTTGGATGTTTCAAACCTACCCTAGCAACAACACACTCCTAGTCTGGAGGAGTCAGGCTAACAAATTCCGTTTTGTAATAACTACATGTCTCACTTCATGCAACACGTACTATTGTCTCTTATTACGTAATAAAAGAATGCAGTTTAAAATGGACAGTAATACTGTAGCTTATGAAGCTGTATTTTTCCCAGCCCTGCATACAAATTATATTTGCTTTTTAACAATCATATTACAGCATCATTAATAAACTGAAATTAATATACATTTTAATAAGCTGGTCTTGTCCCATAACAGTTTTCTCCCTCTGACACTTATCAGTATCATACCATACATATAATTATATTTTTTATTTTTTTTAACTTGATAAAGTACTCCTCAGCGTCATAGTAGTCATCATCATTTTTTGTCAAAATAGAACTGTCATTGATTTGTGCGTGCAGTGGCATTTCATATGCAGATGAGGTAAAACATCTTGTAATTACTGCCTTTAGAATAGAAAATACCAGAATGATCACAAATATAATTTATTTATTTATTTATTTATTTGCAGTTGGTTTACCAGGATAGTCCATTGGGCCAAATGAACCCATTTTCAATGGAGTCCTGGGGAGAAAAGCTCCAAATAAGGTTACAGTAGGATTTACATCCATATTACAATAATTACAAGAATTTTACAAATATAGTATACAATATGTGGTAGACAGAGTACTGTTCACATTAAAGTTAGAGCAAACACTTTTAGGAAGAACAACTGGTGGTAAACATTTTAGATGATACAGTCTAGAGAAGGTATGCATTTCAATTTAGAAAAGTAAGAAACAATTGCAACAGAGCAGACAATGTAGTGAACAAAATTTTTTTTTTTTTTTTTTTTCAAGTCAGTACAATGACAATACCCTGGATTATGCTAGTTCCCAGGTTACCAAAAATACCGCCCTTTGTTCCGTGATGTTTGACAGTTTTTCCTGTTTATCGTGCTAGTCACTAATATATGAACAGCAAACTGCTCCTTATGAGGGCACATGATCCCCCCCCCCTTTTGCAACAGTCATTATATCATGTGCCATTTGATTTCATAACAACCCAGTTCGCATTTCAGTCATTTTTCGATTTGCCATCCTGATGTGATGTGAAGTTTTGTTGGCCACCTCCTGTAGAATTTGGGCAAGTATGGTGATTTCAAGCATTGTCCTTTGCACTCCATACCCAGGATTAAAAATTGAAAATACTTGCTCAGTCCAGTGGATTGCTCACTTATTTCTCAGTCTACTTGCTGATGGGTGTTCAAAATGTTGAATAGCAGGAGTAATATAGCCTACAAAGCAACATCCAGACCAGTCTGTAAGCAATCAGGGATAGGCACGATTACCACAAATGTAGTAATGGTCACTTATGCCCATGCCATGCCCCCAGTCATAG
This sequence comes from Protopterus annectens, assembly GCF_019279795.1. NCBI lineage: Eukaryota > Metazoa > Chordata > Ceratodontiformes > Protopteridae > Protopterus > Protopterus annectens. The sequence goes on from NC_056729.1 coordinate 343,770,581, forward strand.
CTTTTTAAGTGCAAAGAGTCTGACAAACTTTCATGCCTAGTGTCATTATATTTGCTTTTCCCTACTGGTATAGTCCCATTTCTGGCATAACATGAGTCTCCAAGTTGTGTGGTTGCAAGTTGAAGAGAGACAACCTTTACGCCAGGTTAAGTTGATGTCATTAAGGTCCTTTTCAAATGACACTTGTGATGCAGGGATAGGAATCATAGGAATCCCTGCCTTAGAATAATAAGGTACGTGCAAACATTTTCAGCAGTTTGTTTTGTTTAGATTTTTGGCATTTTGCCGAAGGACCAGCAAGAAACTGTTTTCTCTCGACCAGTTTATAGAAGGGAACAGCAGCAGAAACAAAGCAAAGGTACCTGTTGTCACTGAATTCATCATGGACTGCTACTGAAGTTGACCCTCTCACTGGGCAGATGATTTATCTGTCACACCTCAATCTTCCTCTGTTGGCTGCGATGATTTGTCTGGAATCCCCGCACGACAGGTCTTCGTGCAATGAGACGAATGGATCCACGTAGGTAGTCCTGCACAGCGAACTGCGGTTACAGTGGTGAGTAGGACCTGGAAAGGCCCCTTCCACCTCGGGCTCAGGCAGTTTTTCCTCTGAAAAGTTCTAACATAAACCCAATCACCTGGTTGTAGTGGGTGACAGGATTGATCAGGAGGCTTTGGTAATGCTGCTGTTACAGTTCGATGATATTGCTACAAAATTTTGAGGAGTCTCCTACAATAAGAAATCATAGCATCATCTGACAAAGTTAAATCGGCATTTCCCACTGGAGGGGTAGCTGGAAGAGCCATGGGTCTCCCTATTAATAACTCATATGGACTTAATTTCCTGGTGGCATTTAGTGAGGCCCTCATACTCATCAATGCTAAGGGAAGGGCTTCGGACCACTTTAAGTGGGTCTCAGCACAAATCTTCGAAATTTTATGTTTAAGGGTCCTGTTTACCCTTTCCACTAATCCAGATTACTGGGGTTGGTTGGGACAGTGAAGACTCAACTTAGTATTAAAAGCTTTACATAACTCTTTAAACAGATTATTATTAAAATGAGTTCCCTGGTCATTGTTAACAATGCTGAGTATACCGAATCTCTGTATATAATCAAATAACAATTTTTTAATAATTGTGATTGCATCAGTTTTGCGACATGAGTAAGCTTCTACCCATGCTAAGAAGATACACACTACCACCAAAATAAATAGTAAATTATTAGTCTTAGGCATCTGGATGAAATCCAGCTGTATATTAACAAAAGGTCCCCAGGGTGGAGGTAAACATGCAGATTTGCTGTTGGCATGTTTGCTTATGTTATATTCCAAACAAATACTACAGTTTTGTACATAAGTATCAAAGAGGAGACATGAGAGGCATACCAACTTTGGGTAATTTGATTAAATAAAGCTGTCTTACCTGTATGGGGCCGGTAGATGATATGCCCTTACTAGGTAAGGTAACAAAGAGGCAGGTGCCACCAGTCGGCCGTCCTGATGTCACCATATGCCATCAGAGGATTTTCTACATCCATCCTTGAGCCACCTCAGAATTTCTCCCTGTGATGCTTCAGCTTGAAAGGCTGACAATTTTGCAAAATCAAGCACATTATTACTGTTATAGGTTGTTGCTGTCAACATGCAAAGATGTTTACAACAATTCACTACTGCTTGTTTAGCAGCTTGGTCTGCTAAGTTATTGCCCTTTATTACAGCATCTATTCCCTTTTGATGGGCACAACATTTGATTACAGACAGCTTTTTAGGTAACAAAAGTACATCTAACAATGATTTTATGTACCCTGAATTTTTAATTTGATTTCCAGAAGAGGTTAAAACCCTCTCTCTCTCTCTCCAAAGTTGCCCAAAGTCATGTACCACCCCGAAAGCATAATGACTGTCTCTAAAAATATTGGCCAACTTTTGTCTTTGGCTAACTCACAGGCTTTTTGCAAAGCCACTAGTTCAGCTATTTCAGCAGAGTGAACACCCTCTAATCTTTGTTGCAACAATATTGTTTCCTCGGTGCAGACTGCTATTCCCAAGATCAACTTTCTTGTTTGATCTCTTTCACAGGAACCATCTACAAACAGATGCATGTCAGCATTGGGTGTAGGAGTGTCCTTTAAGTCCTCCCTAGGCAAAAGCAAATAGTTACTCACACATAATTATGCTCTTTACCATCCTCAGCAGTAGGCAACAGAGATGCAGGATTTAGAACAGGCCAGTGGATCAGAGAAGTAGATGGATCAGAAAGAAGTGTAAGTTCATATCTAGTTAGGCGTGCAGTCAAGAAGAGATGAGTTTCATTTTAAGTAATAAAGATAATTCAGAGTGAGGTATAATTACTTTAAGATCCTACTCTTGAGATATTAAATGACCATGATAACTTACCTGAGGGATAACTACAGCTGTAATTTTTTTTTGTTGACACTTTGTGTCCTTTTCCTGCAAGAATAGTCAGAAGATGCAAGGTATCCTGTTAACATTGCTGAAAGGAGTTTGATGCTATTAGTAAATCATCTACATATTGTACCAACACAGACTCACCTGGAAATGTCACCTTTTCCAAATCTTTTTTTATTAATTTGAGAAAATAATGAAGAAGATTCAGTATATCCTTGTGGCAACAGTGTCCAGGTATATTGCTGTCCCTGATAAGTAAAAGCAAACAGAAACTGACTGTCAGGGTGAATAGGTATAGAAAAGAGTGCTGAACATAAATCTATCACAGAAAAGTAACTAGCTGTAGGTGGTATGCAACTCAGTATTGTTGGTGGATTTGGAACAACAGGAAAAGTAGGTAGCACTGCATTATTTACAGCCCTTAAGTCCTGGACAAAGTTATAAGTATCCTTTCCTGGCCTCCTCACTGGAAAAATAGGAGCATTACAAGGGCTTTTAGCTAGTATTATTATTCCTTGATGTATTAGAGACTGAATTACAAGTTTGATTCCCTGCTCTGCTTCTGGCATTAGTGGATATTGTGGAACTCTGGGGAGATGTTTTGATGGATTTAATTTTATTTTTACTGGTTATGCTGATTTCAGTATACCTATTTCATTTGCATGCTTAGCCCACAAGTTGACAGGTACCTGCTGTAGTAACTCTGTAATAACTCTCAATCTGTCTGTATGCTTATAAAACTGCTAATACTTCCCCCTCCGATTCTATTGGAACATTTAGATACACCCCTTCACTGGGGTACAATAAATAGTACAACCCAGCTTACATAACAAATCTCTTCCTAGTAGGTTTACTGGTGTAGTAGTACTCAGAAGAAAAGAATGCTTTTCTTCATTCGGACCTAAAGAAATGGGGATGGGTTCTGAAACCGGATACGTAACCGTAGTATTTGTTACTCGAACTGCCTTTACTTTCTTTTCTGATACTGGTATTTGATTATCTGAAGTAATTTTTAGCACTGACCTAGTAGCTCCAGTGTCCACCAGAAATGGGGTTTTCTTTGAATTTATTTTCATCTTAACGTAGAGCCCATTTTGATCTATTGGCAGTAGAGGGTGAAGATTCGAGTCTGTATTATTTTTTTGACCTAGTCAGTATGGAGCTTCTTGTCTCCTTCCAGTCTGAGGAGGTGGTGGAGGAAAAAGTGCATTATTATAATTTGGTTGCCACTCAGTCCAAGTATCTTGGGCTCTCTGCATTTGCCTGTGTGGGCACTCCCCTTTCCAATGTCCTGCTTCTCCACAGTTAAAGCAAGATGTACTAGATGAAGCTGGAAGGGCACTGCCAGCTCGTTGTTGCCAACCAGCTGCACCTTGTTCCCCTCGACCAGCACTTTTGCTAAATCCTCTAACAATTCATCTACCCCTTCCCCTGCTTTTACCTCGACCCCCTGGGGTTTTCAGCTGCCTGATTTGTAAAGTTAACAGCTTATCCTCAGTATCCTTCCTTCATTTTCTTGAAACTCTGTACAGTGATTTGCAGCACTTAATAAAGGCTCTAAGTCCTTTACTTGCCAGTCTATGAGCACCTGCTTTATTTGATTTTGTACAGGGGCTTGCAGATCCTGCACAAAGGCTGCTGCAATAACTGGCTTAGCTTGCTCTTCTGGGTCTGGTATTCCTGAATTTCTAGCAAATACTGTTTTAAGGCGACTCAAATAGTCTGCAGGGGCTTCCTCTTTATTTTGTTTACATGCCTGTATTGTAGACCAGTCAGTCCTAACTTGACACACATCTGTAATCTTGTTTAACAGTGCTGTTCATTTATCTATTAATGCATTTCCTATGAGAGTGAAATCTGTTATTTCAGCCTTTTCCAGTAACTGCTTTCTTATTTCATCTGAAGTAACTACCCTCAGCAGTTGATTTAAATCTGTCAAAATAGGATTGTAACATTTTATTATAGTTTTTAATTCTTCTTCTTTGAATTTTAATGGATCTTCTCTAATATTTGGAACATTTTTAGACATAGTATGCAAATCAGCAGGGGTCCAAGGTCGATGAACAAGTTCCCTATTGTTAGCCCCAAAATTTCCCTGAGAGGTGCCAATAGATCCCCTCCAGAGGTTGTAATCTCTTCTTGTTGTACTCTGTCATGTGAGCGTGTATGGTAAGATACAGGAGTGTCAAATACTAATGCCCCTGTTGGGGAAGTAGAAGCTATCTGAGAAGGATAGGAAGAAGAACCCCCCTCAACTGCAGATGCCTGTTCAAAAGATGAAGATTGAACAGGGGAACCAGTCTGAGATATACCAGTATCACGTGAACTGGGTGTCCAATGGACAGTAGACCAAAAGATAGGAGTATGAGAAATAAGAGTCTTGTACAGGAGGTACCCGTACTGGTGCATATGGGGGTGGGGGTGCAGTAGCTACTGGAGGATTATCATCCTCTTCAGAAGTTTCTGCTTTGTGGCCATCCTCAGTTTGTTCCAAACCTGCTAAGACAGGATAAAGGGATCCCTTTTTACTGGTCTGTATTGCCTTTTTAACCTCTTTTACTTGTTGCAACAATTTCTTATTAACATCCTACAACCCTCTTAATGCTGAGTCATTTTCTCTTTTAAGTGATTCACTGTACCAAGAATAAAATGCTGTCATTTATTCCCCACTTAATTTGCTTTTCTTTTCTTCCAAAATACCTTTCAGTGTCAGCAATTTAGTCTTATCATAAGTTCCATTTAATGGAAATACCCCACCAGCACAATTCTTAGTAAGTTGAAACCAGTTGTGCAGATATTTACAACTTTCCTTTCCATAATTAAAATACATAAAATATACAGGTGTTCCCTTTTCAGGGATTTGATCTTGTTTGGTTATTTTTGCTCCCATTTTTTCTTATTCTATAAATCAGTAATAATAAAAATGTTAGGCTTATCTTACAACTCCTGGATACTGGCAATTCCGAAGACAGAAAATAACTGTAGTAATCCACACACCTTACAGGGAGGAAAGGGTAGGAAGTCTGTCACCGTGCAGCAAAAGGGGAGAGGATTCTATCAGCCTTTTCCCAATCACCCCCTTGCTTCCGTCCCTGCGCAAGCTCAAAAGTTACAGCTCCAGCATTGCGGTTGAGGTAACGGGTCGGATAGGTACTATGTCCAGACCCTCTCAGGGTACTTTCACACAGTCACACTGTTAAGTCCCAGCGTGCTTTTGAGCTCATAAATTTATTTTTATAATGCATACCTCTACGTCCTATCATGCAGTAGGCTCATGAATTTGTTTTAACAGTATATAGTCTATGTCCCAGTCATGCTATGAGCTCATGAGCTTGTCGTATAGTCTATGTCCCAATCATGCAGTGGGCTCATGAACTTGTTTTAATATTACAGTCTACGTCCCAATCATGCAGTGGGCTCATGAACTTGTTTTAACTTTATTTTTAGCTTTTAACTTTTTCTTTTCTTTCTCTCATACATTCATACATTGACAGAATAAAAAAAAACATCTCTCATATGTCTTACCTTTCAAGCCTGAGGGTACCACCCTTGACACAAGGCGCCTCTTTGTGTTAATTTGTCCTTTACTGTATGTGCACATACATTTACTATACTCATTTACTGTGGGGTCCTCCCACTATTACTTGTATATCTTACAACTACTCAGTCAAACAAAAACACAGTCATGCACTTATACTACAACAACAGTTATGCATTTATTCTACAAACACAGTCATGCACTTATACTACATTTTGCTAAAATTGTCTAAAAGAGAGAAAGAAAAAAACCCACAAACCAACCCTTTTCCCTTACAAAACAGTTTCCCTGCCAAGGCTAGTATGTTTGCACACCCTGAATAGCTGCACATCTGAGTCTCTGACTATTCCATACAAAGCAGTGGAAGGGGCAACTGGTAAGAGCAGTAAGAATTGTCTCATTAGATGATGATTTTAACATAGAATGCCAGTATTTGAGCAATTTATTTCTTCAGAGGGACTACCCTAGAGAGTTAATAGAGTCTCTAGTTGAAGATCAAACACAAGAGATCTGTAGGCTTCTATGTTCCTTTTCTAGTTGCAAAAAACATTACATGAATTTGATGACAATATAGTCAACCATTCGCCAACTACAGTAGACTTCCAATTAACTTCATTAGATAATAAAGAAGTACTACAATACTACCTTTATCACCACTTTTAATGTTAGCAGCATTATGGCCTCAAACATTTTACACAAGAATTGGAACCTTTTACGTTCTGACATGTCTATTATGGACAAAGTGAGTATCAAACCAAAAATAATATACAGGAGAGGTAGTAATTTGAAAAATTTATTAGAGACTAGAAAGGACAGAACACACAATTTCCCAGGGATGTCCAAATATAACGTGTAAATACTGCAAGCACATTAACACAGGCAACAAATTTGAAGTAAGGAACAAACATTACCTTTTAAAGAAAAATTTCAGTTGTAACTCGAAACTAATAGTTTACCTAGCTAAGTGTGTAACATGTGCTGTATTCTATATAGGAAAGACGGAGCGTAGACTCAGAGACCGTATATATGAACACCTTTATGCAACTGACCATCAAAAGATTGAGAATGCTTTAGCCAAACACACTGTAGCATTTCCTGGTCACACTTTTAAGTTTACTGTTATAGATCAAACTCCAGTAGATTATAGAGGAGGACCATCATTTTTGAAATTAGAAGAACTAGAATTATACTGGCAACTGTCATCGAATGCCAATAGCTTTCCAAGCATTTATGATATGTGTGCCATTACTTGTTTATTAAAATTAAAGAGTTTATGTAGGTAACATGAATTTTATGAAATTATTTGAAATACTTTTATGTATGGAATTTTTGGCATGCACTGTATATGTTAATTTACCTTCTATTTCTTATTTACAGACTTGGTATTTTATTTTAAGTGAATGTTATATTTGTGTACTGTAACTTTAAACAACAGAGGAATGTAGTACTGATTGCTTAGCACTTGTAAACACTTCCATTTGACCTGGATTACTGGTTGTTTTAATACATGTGACTAATGCATTTTATAAAGGAAGTGTTTTACCATTTCATTTTATCTGAAGAAGTCTGTCCACAGAGGCAGACGAAAAGCACTTCATTAAATTTGTGTTTTTTTGCTCAAAGCAGTCCTCCGGTTTTGCTTTTTTTATATCAGTTTTTAGATCTTCTCACATATCTGGAAGCCATGTCATCTTTGAGTATTCATAGACAGCAAAACAATCGTGGTACATAAACAAGGAAGTATCAGATCATACCAGCTGTCAAACTAGCACAGAGGGCCTGGACCTTGCCACCCAGCAAAGCATGGTCCTACTCACCATATACACCCCATCACAGGACAGTGTGCTGGTAGACGCATTAAGCAGGGCCTCAGAGGACCGTCATGAATAGACCTTGAACAGACAAGTCTTCCTGGACATTTTTCACCATTGGGGACAAACAAGAAACACTTTCCCTCTTTTGCACCAGGAACCTTTGCCCCTCTGCTTGGAGGGCAGATGCTTGCGTCTTTCAGCAGACAGGGAAGTTCCTCTATGCCTTCTCCTCACTACCTCTCATTCCAAGGGATCTGCTAAAGATCCAAAATGAAAAACAATGACTGTTTCTAGTCACCTCTTTTTGGCCAAGACAGCATTGATTCTCCTGCTTCTTTTTCACCTAGTCAAGGGCAAACGGTGCAGACTGCCACACAAGGCAGACTTCATCACTCAACAGAAAGGATCATTGCTACATCCCTACCTGTCATCCCTGAACCCAACCTCTTGGATAATAGGGTTCTGATTTTTTTCAGGCACCAGTTTTCAGAAGATGTAATTAAGGTTCGCCAGAGAGCAAGAAGACCTCACTACTTGAAAATCCTACATAGACAAATGGGATATTTTCTTCCTGGTGCTGTACGAATAACCAGGATCCCAATAAATCAGAGATGCCTTCCATCCTAAAATACCTGTGTGAGTTCACGGATGCAGGTTTAGCCTTTTCCTCCATCAGATGCCACCTTTTGGCCATTTCTGCCTGCCTGCCCGCCCCACAAGCCTCCAGTTATGTCCAAACCTGAGGTCAAACAATTATTTAAAGGGAGTTCTACATCTTAGACAACCAAAAAAGCTTGTAGCTTCTCCTTGGGACCTCAACTTCATGCTGGCAAACTCGCTCTGCCTCCCTTTGAAACAGCAGCCCCAGCACATCTCAAATTCTGCACCTGGAAGACTATTCTGTTTTAGGCCACTTCAGCTAGTAGAGCCTAAGAGCTACAATCACTCTTGGCAATTCCTGCTTGTCTTACTTTTCACAAGGACAAGGTGACCAATCCCTCCTTTGTGCCAGAAGTAGTGAACAAGCTCTCTCTCAAACAGATGGTCAGTCTGCCTGCCTTCTTCCCCAACCACAGAACCAGGGGAAGGGGGAAGACTTCTCTCCTTTCTAAATGTTTACAGACAACTGAGGCTTTGTTTGGACAAGACCAAATATATTCGTAAGTGTGATCAACTGTTTGATTCATGGAATTAAAGCTGGGCCTACTGGTACCTAAGCAATCCATTTCTAGATGGATCTCCAAGTTTGTCTCCTTTTGTTACTCTTCATGGCAAATCCTTGCCCTCATACCCTCAAGCTCTTCTACAAGGGCAGCGGCATCATGTGGAGCATTGTACAAAGGAGTGGATGCCAGGGCCATGTTGGAAGTTGCCACCTAGTCTTCTGTTTACACCTTCAGTTAATACTACAAGATTGGTACCTTTTCAAGGTCAAGAGCTGCCTTTGGTAGGTCTGTCCTCTCTGGCTCTTGAACAGTTCCTGTGCCAACTAGTCTACCCCATTTACATTCCCTATGGTTTTGGGAATTACCCACTTTTTTGAAATATTGCAACAGTGATCTCAATCAGGACATAATACAGTTATTTAAGAAGTTACCATAACAGTAGATGTCCTACTGATCACTGTTGCAGTATTCTTTCCCACCCTCCTTCCCCTCTGAGTTGAATACCATCTTCTCTGTATGCATCTCTCTCTTCCTTTGTCTACCCTATAGACAAGATCCTAGGACTGAGGGGGCTTCCTACCACTTATGCTTGGCTCCTCCTAGCTGTCCAGTCACTCTGTTAGGGGTTTTCAGGCCTCTGGCTTGGAGATAGTGTGAGGATCTATGCTCATACGTCCACCTATATACTCCAGCACTTACAAACTGAGGTCAAACTTTGGATATACGACCTAGAGAAGGTTAAGCTTTGTTACCTTGGACAGATGTTAGTGGTGATAACCCACTTGCTTGGAGTACTGCAACAGTGGACAGTAGGACATCAACTGTTATGTTAAACACTTAAACAGCTGTACTTTCTTCCTTTTATTGGAAACAGCCAAGGGCAATTACCAGAAGTGTCCTCACAGACTGGACCTACTCACAAAAGAGGGGGGTGGTTATACATTCCCAACTGCAGTTAACTGACTGAATGATTGGTTCTAATGCCTTTTAGGCAACTTTTTTTTTTTTATTTTGGATGTATGGCGGGTATTAAAGAATGCAAGAAAGTCTGGTACTAGAAAATACTGTATTAGCAAATGGAAAATGTTTTATAGTCTGTGCCAGTACAAGAAACGTGAGCTTTTAATGTGAGTATTTCCCTGGTTTTACAGTACTTATGTGAGTTACTATCATTTAACCTGTCTTGTTCCTCCATCAGTGTTCATTTGTCGACCATTTCAGCATGTTTGCCCTTGGGATCCCCCTGTTTCAATGCAGTCTCTTGTGAAAATGTGTTTGAAAAGGATATTGCATAGCAAGCTTCATAGAAAGCAAGTTGCTTCTCCTTGGGGTTTTAATTTTTATACTGGGAAAATTAACTCTGGCTTCATTAGAAACAACTCATCAGGCTGACCTGAGGTTCTTGACATGGAAGACTGTTATGCTGATTCTTTTGACTTCCGCAAGAATAATATTTAAGTTGTATGCTGTTGTGGTGAGTCAACCTTGTATCCTTTTCCACAATGGCGGGGTTTCCTTAATTTATGGCTAAAGTGATGACCACGTTTACTGTGAGTCAAGCTGGCCATCTCCCTGTCTTCTTTCCAGAATGTAAAAATGAGGGAGAGGGGTATTCTGTAGTTTGGATTTCCACAGACAACTCTAATCAGTTGCTTGTGAAAGTAAGAAGAAAGGACAACCTGTGTCAAGCAGATTATTTCCAAATGGTTGAGCCATGCTATTACATTTAGTAATACTCACCACAGCAAAACAATTCCAGACCGGGTCAAGGCTTATTCTGTCAGGGTCTTTGCTTCATATGTGGCTTTTTGGAAAGGGATGTATTTAAGAATCATTCTAGAGGCAGCAACATGGTCCTCTATATATAAATTTACAAAGCATTACAAACTAGATTCTGTCTATGGGTCTAAGGCAGTCCTTCTTAGGACCATTCTCCTGTGGTTTCTGGACCTTCAGTCTTTCTGTTCCTAGTCAGTTTAAACTATGGCAGTCTAGTTGTATAGCTAAGGCTATTGCAGCAGTGAACAGTACGATGAACGTAACAGATGTTCTAATGATCACACTGCTGCAGTAGCTGCTCCCATCCTCCATCCCCTTTGTTTTTGTATGTTTTTGTTGCCAAAGTGAGGACTTTTATATTTCTTTCCCTAGCATTGACCTTTTCTGGCTTCTAGTCTCCCTCTATTGGTTGGCATGAAACCTCTGAAGGCTTTGGCACCTAAACCACTCTTTTTCTTCAGCTCTGCTTGAGCTAACTTGGCATGTGGAAAGCATCCTGAAGCTTGGACGGCTGTTAAATCTTTAGCAAAATGTAACCCATATGGCTAAGGCTGCTGCAGCAGTAATCATTCAGACATCTGCTGTTATGAAAAGTTTACTTACACAACTGTACTTTTGGCAGCACAGGGATACTAGAGACAGTGAAGGGAAGTGAAACACTACAGTTTTATTGCTTGAAATAATGAGATGACTGCCCTAAAACTGCATTGCTTGGCTAAATAAAAATCAATTAATCAACCGCAGGAATGTTATGTCCCATGTGCATTATGGGCAGCTTATTGTTCTGAAGTAGGACTAATAACAAAATGAGATCACTTACAGTCAGTGAGCTGACACTGAATGTGCTACACATCAGTCAGCATAGCTGAGCCATGAACTGAACCTGCTACTGGAGAAGTGCAGGATTGCAGAAGGATGTAGCAGAGCCCTGATGTGCAGAAATATCTGTACACAGTCAGCACTTGCTGTCAAGCCACTGTTTTGTTTGCGTACACATGCATCTTATTGAATGGAAGATGTCAGTCTGATTAAATATTCCCCAGTTTAGTGCTATTTTTAGTTAGCCAGTCCACTGATCTTTTTTTTTCTGTGACTTCAACTATTAGTATACTTTATAGGTTGGAAAGCATGTCCTTATGTCAAATATTCCCTCTTCAACATGTTTTTAAAAATGACACCTTTATTTACATATTTTTTTAAACATTTGTATTGATTAATTTCTTATGTGTTATCTTAGTAGTTCTTTCTGAAATAGTTTGCAACTCCCTATTACATACAAGTTTAACTAATAGTAAAAAAAAAATCTGTAAATTATAGGATTTTTTTACGCTTCCAATTTGACGTAATGATTTTTTTTGCAATTGCAAGCAAGGACCAAAGAAGGTGCACCTGTATTTTTTGGACATGTGTTGGTATTGGTGCATTGAACGGTAATAATGAGTCAGATACTTCACATTTGTCCAACCACAATGCTTTTATGAAATTTCTGAACTCTATCCAGAATGGAGTTACTATTTTACATGTAAGAAACATGTGTACCCAATCTGCAAAAAGTATTTCCTCACATCTCAAGCATTTATTAAGATTATTTTTTTATATCAAGTCCATCTTATGTGGGGTAATAAAGCTCCTATGGATGTATTTCCAAGTGAAGATTTTCCAAGAAAGGGATGACGTTATGCTGCTAATTGATTTAAGTACTAATTCTTTATCACTATCTGAAAAAATGGATTTTTTATTCTTTCCATGAAATTCCATAAGGAGTCCTCTGGGATTTGCATATTGGTTCTTAAAAGATTTATTTATACTTGACAATGATAGAATATTAACGTGCAAAGTGTTTATTTCACAAAGAAGAGAGAGTATTTTAGATATAGGTGTTATGTTGGTGATATGACATATTTTGAATTCATTGACTATGTATTCTCTAAATATTTGTATGTTCAACCAGTTGTTATGCTTTATGTTATACCTGGCCATAAGAGAACATGGTTCGTGGATGTTATTATTGCATAGAAACTGGTGCCAGAAAACTAAACCATTTTCTTCCATTACTTTTATTTTAGATACGTTGAAAGAGTCCAGACATGTCTTCATGTATGCTATGGGAAATATTAAAAATATTAAGCTTTTTATCATATGTTGTTGTGTCTTTCGGCTTATCCCGGTTAGGGGTCGCCACAGCGGAACTCCGGTCCGCTAATGTTTGGTAGTGGATTTTTACATGCCGAGTTACCAGCCCTGACGCACAACCTTCAACGAAGGCACCACGGGAAGCTTTTTATCATATGATTTTTGCTTATCTTTTTTAAATTAATATATGATTAGTGGAGAGAGTTTTTTTTATTCTTATTGTTATTGTAAAAATGGTCTTTGACAACAAGGAAGATTTTTTTTATTTTCTGAGAACATATTATTGTCAATATTTGTGTCTATGTTAGATAATAAGATACTTACATGGAGATGTTTCCAGTTAGAACTATATTTGGAGTTTAACCATTGGCTCATCACATTAAGTATGGTCGATTCCACATAAAGTTCTAAATTTGGGAATGCTATTCCCTCATCTTTCCAGCTTCTGTAATGCCAAGCATGGTTGATTCTTGGCTTTTGAGGAAACCATAGGAAATTTATTAACATAGAATTTAGTTGCTTCATTAACTTTTTCGGATGGGGAAGCAATTAAGGTTTGGAAGTAGAACAAAATGTTGGGTAATATGATCATTTTTATTAATGACAGTCTTTCTTCTATCATGAAGTACATTTTATTCCATCTATTTAAAAATTCCTTAACTGTGGATAATAGGTATTTATAATTTGTTTTTAAGGTATTATTCCAGTTTGACTTTATGTATATTCCCAAGTACTTAATGGTGTCATTTGCCCAATTAAAATGATTGTGTTTTCTAGTAAAGTGTTTACTTTTTTATTTATTAATAATGTTTCTGTTTGGTGTGATTAAAGCTTAGGCCTGAAACATCTTCAAAAACTTGCAGGGATTTCTGTTTGGTGTGATTAAAGCTTAGGCCTGAAACATCTTCAAAAACTTGCAGGGATTTTGTTATATGATCTGTAGAGGAATCTATATTGTCATTTGTTAGTATGGCATCGTCTGCAAAAAGTTGTATTTTAGAATTGTAGCTTGGACTAACAGAAAATCCACTTATATTAGAATTTGCACTTATGAAGTTAGCTAGAGGTTCTACTGCTAGGGCAAATAAGAGGGAGAGTGGGCAGCCTTGTTTAGTACCTTTTATGGTATTGAGTGGACCTGACAAAAAAGCACCAATTTTGATGTATGATATTGAGTTAGCATATAGTCTGTTAATTATATTGATAAAGTCAGGGGATAAGTTATATACCTCTAATACTTTAAATAAATGGGACACATTTATAGAGTCAAAAGCCTTGTTTAAGTCTAGGCTAATAATTGATAGTAGATCATGCTAACAGAAAAAAAAAGAACTAAGGAAAGAAGCCTGATAACATTGTCTTATACTCTTCTGTTTAGGATGAAGCCTGTTTGATCATCACCTATTATGTTAGGCATCAGTTGATTTAATTTGTTAGCTAATATTGATATAAAAATGTTATAGTCCACATTTAATAGTGAAATGGGATGATACGAAGTTACTATTTTGGGGTCTTTGTCATGGTTTAGGATAGGAGAAATCATGGCATATTTCCAGGAAGGGAATGAGCTTGTCTTTTTTTCTAAATGCCTCAAAAGCTTGGAAAAGTATATTTAATGTATCGTCTGTCAGTACTTTATAAATTTTTCCTGTTAATCCATGTAATCCTGGGGCTTTATTATTCTTAAGGCTTTGAATCCTTTCTTTTAGTTTGCATAATGTTATTGGTTTGAGAAGTTTGGTATTCAGTTCTATTGATAGTTTGTTGCCTATGTTCTCATTTAAGAAGTTAACTTTTGGGACGTTGTTATTAATATTTGGATTTGTGTTATTTATTATTTCGTGATGTTTTCTGAAAGTCTCAAGAATTTCTTCTAAATCTGTTACAATTTTAGTTTTATTTTTAGTTTCATCAACAATTTCCCTTATATGCTTAACATTGGTTAAGTTTTTTGATGTCACAGTTAATCTATGCATGTTTTTTGGGTTAACAGCATAAGACTGTATTTTGATTCTTTCTAAATTTATTGCCACTTTGTGATTAAGAATTTCCATGTAATAATGTTTGTCTTTATTATTTAAATTTCTTTTTAGTTCATCAGTTTTTTATTGTATTCTTGATAGTCTACTATCCCATTCCTTTTGTTTGTTTAGGTACCAAGTTTTGATTTTACCAAAAATGTAAGATTTCAGAGTATCCCAGACAATAACTTTAGAAATACTATCATTGTCATTTATGTCTAGAAATAGTTTGATTTCTTTCAGTAACCATTCCTTAAACCCGGTTATCTTAACATATGCTGGTATTCTTTGCCATTATGCTAGATTTCATGTTGATTTTAAAGAAAATAGCGTTGTGGTCAGACATTGGACAGGAGCTAATGAAAACTTCCTGAATTTTTGAGAATAAATAATCTGTAACGAACACCTTATCAATGGTAGTTTGTGTCTGCATGAGTAATGTGTGTATTTTAGGGATTTTCATAAATATCTCTTATATTTGAATTATTGATGAAGTTGTTCAATCTTTTTGCAAGTGCAGATATCTTAAACTTATCACATTTAGTAGTGTCACTTCTGGAGAGAATACAGTTAAAATCATGTGCGTATATTATTTCTCCTTTAGATTTGAATGTAAGTAAGTCAAGATATTTATTCGCTGTTGCAGCACCGATACTGGGTATCCAATAAGTGCTGGCTAATGTGATTCGTTTTTTTATTTATTTCTAGAATAATTAAGTAGAACATGCCATTTTTGTCTGAATATGTATCGATTATTTTAGGTACTGGTAGTATTTTCCTCCACAGTAACATGGTGCCTCTTCTTTTGGTCCAAAAATGAGATTCTGCAAGTATAGGGTAGCCACTGAAAGACATCATATTCAAATCTTATTCTGTTATATGAGTTTCTTGCAAGAATGCAATATCTACTTTCTTGGTTTTCAAATATTTGGTTAAGCTTCCTCTCTTTGTAGGATTGTTGAGTTCATTTACACTTAAGGACAAACATTTATATGAAAACATTCCTATAGATTGTGTTAGATAGTAAAGATTCTGTTATGAACATAACATGAACACTAAGTATAACTGTAAAACATTTAAAACTATTTACAAGACTAAACATGGAATATTTAATTCCTGGTTTAATGAGAAATTACTCAAAACCA
Organism: Protopterus annectens; assembly: GCF_019279795.1. NCBI lineage: Eukaryota > Metazoa > Chordata > Ceratodontiformes > Protopteridae > Protopterus > Protopterus annectens. The sequence continues at coordinate 343,786,586 of NC_056729.1, forward strand.
CCTTCGTCCATCCTAAGAACAGTAATCTACATCCATTCTGTGCTACTGCCATTACAATAACTGTATAAAATGTAATAAGAAGTGAGAAAAAAAAGGCTACTCCTTAGAATTGTTACTGATTTGAGTAGTGAAATATCAAAGTGTGTGAAATTAAAGTTAATAAATTATTTGTGGTAATTATGTATATTAGAAGTAATTATCTTTTACAACCAAATCAGAGTTATTTTAAAACAAAAGACCTAGTGTATTGTTACAGGAGTAGGAGAATAGTAATGCCTTTAGGTAGCTTATGTTTAGCTATGAGTCTAAAAAGTTTTCCAGATGGATTTAATAAAAAACATGGAACTATCCACAATTTTAAGTAAAAGCTATAAGAGATTTCAGATAAATATTAAAATTGAGCAAATCACTTAAATCCGTACTTGGCTCAGTAGTCTGCATCTATATGATGTTGCTATTTTCTTTCTTTGGAAAAGCTGGATGATGTTGAGTAGAATAGATCTCTAAAATTATGTCTATTTGCAGTCTGTGGAGCAGATCATTTACTAATGTTTTGAGATGCGAGAAATGACTAAAGTATCTGACAAAATCTCATGCTAGTACAAGCAGGAAACACAGATGTTACAAAGGGAGCATCTCATGTGAGAGTGTAAAACAAATCATGCAACCATATGGGATGAAAGCCTATTTTGTCTGAAAAAATATAACTAGGGGACTATAATCTTTTGTAGTGTAAACATCTTGTCTTCTTTAAGTAATGCATAATGTACATATATTAAACTAGAGAACACAATAGCTCTCCAAAAAACTAGTACGTAACTCTCTCTGTAAATTAATAAGAACAGGTATTGCAAGTCCTGGCAATAACAAATGAAGAAATTACTAATGCCTGACTTCTGTACATATTATGCTAGGGACAACTATAAACATGCATATGCATAAATGGCACAGACAGCACAGTAATATGCAACAGTTGAACAGCAAATGCTATAGATACACAGGTAAAGTAGGTTTGAATATCTCAGACCCCTATATATTGTTATGCAAATGTAATGTAACAGGTTACAAAATTGCTGTCAGCAATAGAAATATCTCAATACATGTGCAAGGGTGATCACAACAAAATGGAAAGAGTTCACATATCTAAGTGCATATTATAAGGGTGGTTGTGTGTTAGTCATATAGAGCTATACCTAGATAGAACAATGCATATGAACTACAAATGTATACCGAAGTTCATGATTACTGACCTGTGCATATATATCTTAGAGTAAGCTATGTTCAAAAAGGTTAGTTATTAATGCTAGATAACAAAACATGCCTCTAGAAACTAGTAGGTAGCTCTCTCTTTAAATTTATGAGAGCTGGTACTTTTTTACAGATTGTAGTTAAATAAGAACCTTTGTCTTTTAAAAGCATACATGTCTTACTTTCATCAAACTGGGGATATAGATAAGTCAATTGAACTGAGGAAAGCACAATAATTGTCATAAAAAGAAAAGGAGAGAAACAGACAAAAAAATTTTTCTGTATGCTAAATATTTTCATTAACTGAGCACATAGAAGCCTTTCTGCAAACCTGTCTGTGAACTTCAGTTAAATGCTTGTTTAAATGTCTGCATTGTTACAAGTAATTAAAAAACTGAATATGCATTTTAACAAAGTCAAAATATCATTTACCATTAAAAAAAACATTTCTATAACAATGTGCAGCAGTTAGCACTTGCAAATCCTTTCATTTCTTAATAGTACTTTTGTTCTCTGCGATTCTGTGGCATTAACTTCCTTATTCTCCTCAGATATCATCTGAGCATGCTGAGAGATCAAAGTCACGCTGCACATCTATTCGCGTTGTTGCAGTGATTTAATCAGTTTACAAATAATCAGGAAGTGTTCTAGGCTCGTGAAAAAGTTATTTTGAAGCTTTTTGAATTTTCGGCGGCAAAATCCAGCACAAAGGTAATTTAAACAAGTAAATTGTGCTCAAAATGTTGTATGCATGCATAGTAAAAAAAAAAAAACAGGCAGAGAGAGTTAAGTAAATCATACAGTAAAATGCTTAAAATACTTCTTTTAAAACAGTGAATCTGTACATTTTAAAGCCATCTTTCCCATTCCACTTCCCTCAGCTTTAACATACCATTTTAATATACAATTAGCACTGTTTACATATTAAATAAAAACATTTCTGCTGTCTATGTCATGTTAATTTATAAAGCCAAAAGTCTGTGTGGAATGTTTGTACGGTCACAACAGATGTATGCTTTGTGCAGAAATCTTATTATAACTTTGTATGATGGGTACAGTGTGTTAATTGTAATAAGTTTAAATGGAAGTAGTGTGAATCATTTGCATACTGTGTGGAGCTGTTATTTGAATGCTGTTGTCATTTGCTGACTATGTCTGTGAGACTAATAGAATAGTGTGAATGGATAGGAAAGAGAGGAGAAAAGAAAAATAATAAGTACTGGATAGCAATATTATGTTACCATTGATGTAATGCATAGCCTGCATAATAAATGTTTGCTGTAAGGTGTTTATATTACTGCAGCTTATTTTTAAGTAAGTATTTAAACAAGTTTGTTTATATTGAAGTACTTAGCAACTGTATATATTATTATGCAAAATAAAATGAAAAGAATGAAAAAAGAAAGTAAGAAAAAGGAGAACAATATTGAGAAATAGAAAAAGGTAATATAGAAAGAAAGAAGGCTTAAGTATATATATATATATATATATATATATATATATATATATATATATATTTACTAAATAAGTAGAAAGTTTGTACCTTATGATTCCATTTGTATCCTGTGTTTTCAGATGTATTATTTGTGAAAAAGTTTTGAGAGTGATGTTTTTTATACTATTTCCCCTTAAGCTTCTTACTAGATTTGTCATCTATAGTTATTTTACCATTAGCAGCTTGTCTTTTTAGACTGGGCAAAGAAAGGTCCATTTCTTCTACTTTCTCAAGTAAGTTGCTTTTCCCTCACAAAGGCTGATGCTTCTTCAAGAGAGTTGAATATTTTCTGACCATCCGAAAGGATAATTTTGATTCTGGCCCGGAACATTATCTGGGCTTTAATGTTGGCTTTTTTAAGTCTTTAATAAGTGGGACACATGCTTTTCTCTTTGTGATCACAGTAGAAGTGTAATCATTGTTAAAATCTTATATTTTTCCTATCAACTTGGACTGGATTTCCTGACCATGCAGCTCTTAGTATCAAGTATTTGTCTTGTGTAGACAGGAATTTTACAATGATGGATCTCACAGCTGTTGAATTTTTTGATGCACTTGTATATGACAGAGACCTGTGGACTCTCTCGATTCCGAAAGATAAAGCTTCAGGGAGATTTAGTATTTTTGGAAGCCAATCATTTAGGAAGAGAATCATATTATTTCCTTCCATTTTCTCTGGAACTCCATAGATCCTAATGCTGTTTCTTTTGGATCTACATTCTCAGTCTTCCACCTTTTCTAGTAACTGGTTATTTTGTTTTAGTAAAAAGTTTATCTGATTATCATTTTCCATTTGCCTGCCATCTGTTTCATTTACTGATTCTTCTATAGCTGCTATTTGGTCAGAGTGAGTAGTAATAATTTCCTTTAAGTCATCAGTTTGTTTTTTGCTTTCTTTTTTCATATTTTCCACAATCTTCTCTAAATTATCCATCTTTATAGAAAGATCATGAATGCTGGTGATTATTGTTTGATGTTCCTTTTTCATAGTGCTGTCTTGTAGAGATGTCTTCGAGTGACTCATAGCTGTTTCAGTCTGTAACTGGTGACAGAACTTCTCACAGGGAATATGTTGGTAAATAACTGAAAACAATTAATATTACTTCTGATAAAGTTGTCCACAATATCAAGATGAGTAGTTGTGGAAAAATTCTTCAATATTTGTTGAGTTAAAATAGAAAAATCCTGTCAGAAAAAAATTATTTCAGGAAGAGCATCAATAAAGTGTAGCTAACTTCTTGGCATCTTGGCCACGCCCCTCTTTATTTACATCTTGATTTGAGTGTAAAATGCAACACAACGTATCCACATGCAAGCCACCTGTGGAAGTAACCTGATGACTGTGTATCTCAGTAATGATATGGATGTGACTTGCAGACTTCATTGTTAAATGCATTACATAAGTAATACAAACAGTTAACATTTAATAAAAAAAAAAACTAATCCTTCTTTGATCAGTGGTACATTCCATTACTAGCTTGATGCAGTCTTCAGATTTGCTAGACTGCAACAAAAACAGTTTAGCTTCAGAATGTAAAAGGCAGCTCTTGCAAGTCTGATTTCTGCTGTAAGTACTCTGTTTGTCTTCCACCACTATATTTTGATGATCTTGCAGCTTTTACTAAACCATTTCTTCCCTTGGGTCTTTTGTCATTCCATTTTGATTCAAATTAATAGTGTGTGTCCACTGCCTCTTTGTTTTGGGGAAAAAAGCCTTAAAAAGAGTACATAAACTTACATTTTAAGTTATTTAGGCCACATTTACACTTAACTTTAACTTAACACATATATGGCGTGGAATGTCTCTTCTGTAGCAGCCTACACACATCTTGAATTCCAGAGCATTTTCTGAAAAATAAACTTAAAAAAAAAATAGGACAAAAAAATGTAAATATTTTGTGAACAACAAAAGCTATTATTAAAACTGTACAAACTGCAATGTTATCAGTAAGAAGTATTCTTTACAGTGATAATAGGTAGTGCATTGATAGGTTTTTACATAAACATTATAACTCACACAAACCCAAATTATGTATATTTTTTTTAAGTTTTATTAACACTTTTTTATATCTTGAAAACTGTCCTAGATCTATATTATTTAATTTTTGTTAACTAGATGTAAGCTTTCATATAACAGGAACTTACTCTGTAAGTACATGTTTATTGAAATATTTACAGAAATATAATGTTTACTTGTATAATTAGCTGTATGTATAATACTGGATATCTCTCAGGATGTGCAACTTACAGTGCAAGTATCAGACTGTTTCCTTAACAATATCTAAGTTTTCACCTAATGTCTTGCAGCAGTTTAAGTCACTTGGATTTTCAAATATTTTTAAATCCTTTATTGAATAGTCACATAGGCAAACATACATTTATATAAAAGAAAACAAACCATATTAGTGTTTCCCACTTACAGATATTATATATCAGATATGTTCTTTTGCATAATTATTATTAATCCAACATTGCACAAATTGATCAATTCCTGCTGTCCCTGCCTTCCCTTAAACCTCAATCCTCTTCCAAAATATTATTCTGTATGTATTGTTCCCACAAGTTCAATTTTTTTCTTTGTAATTTGCTTGTACCCTTTTCTAAAGATCCCTATTCCAGTTTTTTTATCTCAGTTACACTGTTAATACCTCAAATTCAGTTGGTTTAACCGAGTTTGATTTCAATTTTCTAGTAATTGCTTTTTTGGCAGCCACCAGAATTAAACATAAAAAGTCCTTACTATGACTAGACAAATCAGATCCTGTATCCCAGCTCAAAAAATAATTTCCTTAGTTAAACCCATTTGCTCACCCAATATTTATGACAGTACTCTGTAGGGAAGTTTCAAAGTCTGACAACTTATTATACTCCCAAATCATATATACCCAGTTACCTGTTTCTTCTCCATCACATCTCTGACATTTGGCATCTACCTGAGGGAAGCATTTTTTGGAGTCTGCTTGGCGTACAAAAATACGTAACAATCCTAAATCTTCTAGACTTCGTTGCATATTTGGAAGCCATAAATATGTCATCCCATTGTTTCCTTGTGAATTGCATATTCAGTCTCTCTTCCCAATCTTTTATAACCACCTCTGATTAATTCCTGAAGTTATTGTGCAATATTTTATGTTTGTCTTTTCGGCTTTTCTCGGTTAGGGGTCGCCACAGCGGAACTCCGGTCCGCTAATGATTGGCAGTAGATTTTTATGGTGCCGAGTTGCCAGCTTGACGCCCAACCTTCAACAAAGGCACGCCCATTCACGCATGTCTTTCCGAGGCCACTCAATGCAGACTCCACACAAAAGGCACTCCAGCCAAGAATCGAACAGGAGAACCTCTTGCTGTGAGGCAACAATGCTACTGCTGCACCACCGCGGCTTACTCGCCTTACTAATTATCCCTGTTTTAACAGAAGCTTCTGTTCTAGTTTCAGCTAAAAACTCTACCTGAGCAAGTGTTTCACTTAGGATTTCTCTCTCTCTTTCTCTTTGCCTATACTCTGATATCAATCCCTAATAGGCAAGGGAGCCTCTAGACTCTAGCCTGCATTTCAGATGTCTTCTTGGCCTGTTCCCATTTTGTTACCTTTCCCTCTCTAGTGATTAGTTCACAGTACCTTGGTTCCTTTGCCAGATTTCCCCAGTAATTTCCAGCCTTCTCTAGCCTATTCTGTATACCCTTAATTGTAGTCACCCCTATTTACAAAATCTCCTTTCTGCATGTTTGTGTTGGCTTAGTTCTTAGAACAATTTCTGCCAGTTTATGAATGTAATATTCTGTGTGGCTCTTGTTATTCTCCTTAAGGATCTACATCCAAAATCCCACCCTCTCATTGTTTCTTGAATCTCCCCCTACTTTGTTATTCTTTTCCCATTTGAATGATAGCTTTCTGCTTGTGTTATGTATATGTAAGCCTTAAATGTGTAGCACTAAAATGTCTCCAACTCAGGTAATCCTAAACCACATTGTTTTATGGAAGGATCAACTTATCCCACTTGATTCTTGCCCTTTCCCCCTCCCAGATAAAATCATTCAACTCTTTACAACTTCTCATCTGGTTGATAAAAAGTATGCCTGACTTGTATATAAAATTCAAGGGACTAAAAACATTTTCAATTCTTGTTATCTTGCTATCCATATCAGAAAAAAAAGAGTGTCCAGTTTCTCAGTTTTTATATTATTGTTTATGCAGTCCCTTCCCACATATCCTTAGCTGCCATAACAGAATCCTTTGTAATCAATACTCCTAAATACTTTATTTTGTCAGGTCCCCATAAATATGAGTATTTCTGAACCAATTCATGTGTGGGTTCATAGTCTACAGCGTGGTTTTATCTTCATTAATTTTATATCCCAAAAAGACTTAACTGTCTCAAAATGTTCCACGACACTGAGATGTCCTTTTGTGGTTTTATCAGGTACAAAATAATATCTTCTGCAAATAAAACCCACTTTTCTTGATTACCATACCAGCTATATCCGTGAATTTCTGAATCCCTTCTTTTCTTTACCAATGGCTCCAAATATAACACAAATAACAAGGGGGAAAGAGGATAACCCTGTGACTGGTAACTCTGTTCAGACACGATTTATCAAAAATGAACCCCTCCCACTCTAATTCTTGCCTCTGATCCTTTATACATCCTGTAATATTGTATCAGGGAATACAGATGCTTCCATTGCCCTCATAAAATCCCAGCTTACTCTGTCGAATGCTTTCTCTGCATCAAGACTCACTAGCAACAGTGATATTTTCTTACCTTCTGCTTCCCTCTGGATCATCTTTTTTCTGTTAATGTTGTCAAATGATTGCCACCCCTCCACATAACCACATTTATCCATATCTATCAATTTTGTCAACACCTTTACCATTATTTTAGCTATTATGGACTTTATAATTGTGGTTTAAAATTGAAATGGGCTTGTATGAAGTTGGGTCTGATAGATCTTTACCATCTTTAGATGTTATAGCCACCACAGCTTTCTTCCAGGATGTTGGTGTAGTCCATCCTTTTAAAATACTGTTAAATAAAACCTTTCAGATCTTTATCAATTTCTTCCCTCCTAGCTTTCAAAATTCCACATGAATACCATCGATTCCTGGAGACTCTCCTACAGATTGATTGTAAGTCACCATCTTAACTGTTAATTGTTGAGCCTCATCTGCCTCTCATCTGCCTCTAATAATCTGTGGAGCAGATGACTCCACACTCATCTGCTCTGCAAAAACCATCCCAGAGCTTCAAACTGTTACTCAAAAGGTATTCCATTCTGTTGAAGCATGGTTCTTAAAACGCTGCCTACTTCTTAATGCCAAAAAAACAAAACCCCTCCTTTTCAAACCCACTACCAGATCCCCCCCCATTGGACTTCTCTATCTCTTCTATTAACAATACTCTCATATCACCTGACTCTTCTACCAAACTGCTAGGTATGACGATTGACAACAATCTTACCTTTGATTATCACATAAACAACACTATTAAAACTGTACATAGAAAACTGGGCTCCCTCTATAGAATTAAAACATTCTTATCCCCAACAGCCAAAGCTACTTTGGCACACTCTCATCTCATTTCCACTCTTCTCTATGCCTCACCAATTTACACTAACCTAAAGAAAACTAATCTTTCTAAATTGACCACTACTTACAATAGTATAGCAAGATTTGTTACTGGTAATCAATTCAGAACTCACCACTGCCTGAACCTACAACAACTTCACTGGCTTGAATTACAAAACATGTTGCTTCTTTCTCAACTTCCCATTATCCACAGATCTTTTTATCTGCCAAACAACACTCCTTCATTTTCTAACCTCCTCACCCCTTATTCTAACCTGAACTCACTCCGCTCCTCTAACAAACTCCTAGTTACTGCTACCAAATCCAATAACCTTGCAGATGACTCCCTGTTCTCTAACTCCATTGGTAAACACTGGAACCTATTGCCCACTGAACTGACTTCTATTTTATCTCCTGTCCTTTTCAAACAAAAACTTAGACTCTACCTTACAAAACACTGGCTATGCCCCTGCCTTAACCCAGACTGAACCCATGTATTCGACTATTCCCACTACCCCTTCATCTCTGTGACTTCTGCTACCTTCTACTTTATTTCCTCACTATTCTATCACTTACCCCTCCTCTATCCTTCTCCTTCCTGATTATATTACTCAGTTTACTGAGGGTTTCAAGAAATATCTAATCCAATCTAATCTAATCTACTTACATAGTTGTCTTTAAATACCCTTATCTCTTTCTTATGATGTTTGATTTTGCTAAATAAGTTATGCCTGTGTTTTGCTTCCAAGAACGATGAGTACACTATTGTACAACTGTTAATTCTGACTACAATAAGTTTGATTTTTGGTATAATATTTTCCTGATACAATATATTTTTATGCTGCTCTTTATTGTATCGTATGTAATAGTTACTATGTCTTTGTGGAGCTTTTCTCCCCGGGCCTCTGCTGAAAATGGAAATATATCCAGTCAGACTAGCCCGGTTAACAAATGTAAAATAAAATAAAAATAAAATAAATAACCTTGGCATACTTAAGTTTCAAATTTCTCTGCTATATACAAATTTTGATAACATTTCTGCACCAGAGATCCTGTGGAGGTATTAGAGCTATTTATTTTTCTTGTTATAGACTCCCTAAGTTTGGCAAAAACCCTTTCTACTTTCTGTTGCCTAAGTCATTGTAGTAAAAGTTTTCATGCTGTGCGTTATCAAAAAATAGCTGCTTAACAGCCGTATTTCTAAACTCTTGCATATTATCCAGATAATCCCTTTGTTTCCCTTTAGCACTGTGCAGTTGTACATCATCTTGTTCTGTGAGATTTCCTTTATTCTGCAATACTTTAACCTTTGGCAACCCCCTAAATACTTCTTGTTACTTCTTAACCATATCTGTTTTTCTTTTATTTCTATTCTATTTTTAAACCCCACTTCCATTTTATCTCATTCACTAATAAAATTATAATTTCTGAAAATAATTCTGCCCTCCCTAACGACTGTTGAGCAATTTCCACTAGTCATTCCTTAAATACCTCTCTTTTTAACAGATAGATGGAGAAGCACCAGTGTCTCTTTTTACCTCGTTACCCTGCATTTTTATCTTAGTTGTTTATTGATACAGTACTGTTTTTGAGTATTAAGTACATATGGAAATATTGCTTATTTTCAGAATTACTAACAAACAACTAGTATTATTTACAGTGTAATGTGATATAAACCAACATTGACAGTGAATTGTCTTGTCTCCCACACTGGTGTTTTACTCCATACTCCTCAATAAAATGTAGGTCTCTCAGTTATGAAAATATGAAATAAGTGGCAAAGATTTTATTTCTCCACTGCAGAACATCCTAGACTAACAGTCTTAGCATCAGTGTGTTAATAATTCCTTGCCCTTTCTAATACTGCCTGCTATCAGCTGGTAAGTCACTTGTTTAAAGAAGTCAGACCGAAAAAAGTTTTGGACACTATAAGGAGGTATGGGTGTGAACCGGAAGTATACAAAAAAGGTATTATATGCAAATTAAGATTATGGTTTAGTTGTCTGAGCAGAGAAGAAGTCATTACCAAAGAACATGATTTTCTTTGCAAATCTGAAGCTATGCCAAGCACCCAAAGTAGAGTCCAAACCTCCTCCTTTGTCAATCGTGACTTAAACTATTCCAGAATATTTCATTCAGCCATTTACAGGTTTAGAATTTGGTAAGCAGACCTATAACCTCTTTCCATGCCAGTGTATTTTGCCAGACATCCAGATCGGTCTACCTACCACCTTATGTTTTATATATACAACACATTCAGAACCTCCTCTCCCTGGCACTGCCATAACACAAACCCTTTCTTTGAGTTTTACTTTCATATTCATTTAACTTTGAGGTATGGATTCAAAGAGTTACCTGTAAATTATTGAATTGCTCCTTCAGCTCTCTGTTATTCTTCTGCATGGACAGTATGGCAGCTGCTTGATTATAAAGCGTCACATCAACATTTATATCACCATGTCCATCTCAGGTGTAAATTTTGACAGTTTGCCATATAACTTTCATATTTCAGCGAGAATCATCTCAGAGGAGACCTTTGGAGTTGTAGTAAAGGCAATAGCATCCATATTGTGGCACATTTGGCTTCCATGTTCTCATCTACCATGCAGAAAGGGGGCAGTCCCAAAAATGTTGTGTGTATTCGACTATTAATCAGTTCTGTGCCTTTATTGTAGGAACTTTGAGTTAAAATTGACAAATATATAATTTTAAATATCTGTTGAGCATGTGGAGAGTGCATGTATCTTTCATTCTGAAATACTGCACAATTTCTTTCTCACCAACATTTTAATCCTAACAGTAAGTTAATTTATGTAGAAGTAAACATACTGAAAACTTAAATGTTTATTAGGTTTACATTGTAGATGTATTCTTGAACTAAAAGCTAATGATTTTCTGTGTTTTGGTAAATATTGATATCTAGCTGAATGTATCAATTTAATTTATTTGATTTTATTCATTTCTTTGTTAACCAGATAGGTGTTGTAATTTGAAATGGCCCCTTGTTAACCATAGCCCAAGCTGTAGACGAACATATAACAAAAATCATAGTAATAAAAGACAGACTACAAAGACATGGTCTAGCTTTATTACAGATGAGCATATGTTTTCCAGTTGAACATTGTAACTGAGTTTGCATCAGGCTAAAGTAGTATCATAAAACATAGCTTCTGCATACTGAAATGCTAGGTAATCAGTACCCAACACGATCACCAAGCAGTGACACTAGCATCAATTTAATTAAGGTGTTGTTTGCTTAGTAAAACATTTAAAGTACTCCAAAGAACATGCAAAGAGTCCCTAATATATGTAGTGTAGAGCACTCCCTGGGTAGTACTCATTTTGCAGGTAGGTTGGAGATTAAGAAATAACTATACATGAATGACAAGCTGTTAGCAGTATCCTACACCCTCACCATGAAGCTGCCATAAAAATGGAGAACAGGGCATTAGCATTCAGAATTTTCAGTTAGGAAATGACATACTGTTTGCAATTGTTGTAGCATTGCGAGTGAGTTCTGTGACTCCTGACGCTGAGATCATCAGGAGTTTCTCTTCATGATAGCACTGATTAGTCATCTCATGTTTTAAAATGATGTCCTTCAAGGATGCATCTGCAGTCCTTACAAATGGGTTGTCCTGTCGTCAGGCAGCCCTTCGGTCGGCCGGATTCCAAAGTCTGGGTCTGGCCTCGGCTGGTGTCGCACTTCACCCGACGTCATAGCTGCAGTTCTTCGGGTATAAAGGCATCAGCCGACGCCATTTTCCCCAGTCTTTCTTGCCTCGTGGCGCCCGAAGCAGAAGCTGTTCGCAAGTGCCGGTCGGTCAGAACCAGAGATTACTACTACAAGTACCGAAGACTTCTAAAAAGCTAAGTACCCCGTTGGGGACTCTTTCTTGCCTCAGCCGATGTCAGAAAGTGAATAACTGTTTAACTTGTGGGAAACAAATACCTCATAAAGATTTCCACTCTTACTGCTTACCTTGCTTAGGCCCAGACCACGACGTAGCAGCTTGTCTAGCCTGTGCTTCTTTCAACCGACGGACGCTTAGACGTCGGTCGGAATTTGCTGAAGAGTTTTCGGCTCCGATTTTGCTTACATTATGCTGTCGGATACTCGACTACGCAAATTTCTAAAAGCGCAAGGAAAAGGACCGACACTCGTGGTCAGCGGTTTTGGCGAAACCGCGGTTAAGCCAACCGCTGAGTGTCTCGGTTTCGCTGAAACCGAGTCCACGGTTCTTCCTTCCGGCCGAAAGCTTGCCAGTTACCGAGGCCTCATCCAGCCTGGCTGAATCTGCTACTGAAATCCCACCTGCTCTTGCAGGTTCACAGGATTTATCTGATACTATCCCTTTGGATATTTCTACCCCTGCACGTGGAGCTGCTAGGCCTCCTGCATCCATGTCGATTAAGGCCTTTGCCAGGGCTAAAGCAGCAAAAACTACCAAATCTGTGCCTGCTAAGACCCTCTCCCACAGGCCTAGCTCTAGTTCACAAATGCTTAGTCTAGCAGAGGATCTCATTTCTTTGATCCGGGGATCCCAACCACATCCAGACAGGGCCTCTCACCCACCTCCAGAGAAGAGGACTAGAGTAGAGCCCCCTGAGCCAGTTTCTTCAGATGGCTCCTCTGATGAATCAGAGAATTCAAACCCTCCTGAGGGCCCCTTTTCTCCTTATGAGGACTCTGATGCAGAAGAGTCCATTCCTTCTGCCTCTCCGCCTGAGGAATTTTCCTTTGGGGAAACCTTGCATGCTATGAGGGAACAATTTCAATGGCAGGGCCAGGACTTTTCAGACTCTAGGAAAAGGCTTAGAACCTTTTTGCATTTGCCACAGCATAGGCCTTTAGCCATTCCTCCAGTACTTACTGTTGTGGATGATGCTTTTAATGATGCTTGTACTGCTCCTGATTCTCTTCCTCCGGCCCTGGTAAGCCCGATGGGTACTACAGGGTTCGGACACACATTATCATTTGTATAAGGCCCCTTTGCAGATCCCGAAACTATCTCCCAGGGACCCAAGGCTGTAGCAGCTACTTCTACCAAAAACCCTCCCCTCTGAAAGGGAATCTAGGGCCTTAGAGATGGGGTAAAAAGTTTACACTTCTGCTACTCTTTCAGCTAGGGCCTTGAACTGTCAATTCCACATGATTCAGTATCAGGAATTTATGTTAGACCAATTAACTAAAACTGTCCTCGGATGAACCATTAGACAAAAATCTGTACAGGAAATGGTACATAACATTCAGCAGGTCAGTAATCATTCCTTAAAATGCGGCTATGATGCACTGGAGGCTTCCTTTAGATCAGCCATGACTGGCACAGTGATCAGAAGACATGCATGGTTAAAAGAGCAGTCCTTACCAGACCATGTTAAATCAAAGCTCCTAGATGCTCCCATGGATAAGCTCAATTTGTTTGGCTCCCCTGCGCAGCAGGTGCTGAAGAAGGTGGAAGAGAAAGCAAAATCTGTCCAGACAGTCAAGGATTTCTTGCAGGTCCAGCCTCCAAGGTTTAGCAGGAACTGGCCTTCCAAGAATTGGTCCTTTCCAGACACCTCCAGAGCTCCGAGAGGCAGGAATAGGCGCTCAAGAGGCAGAGGTCAATCCAGAGGTGCCTACAGGGGACGTCAGTGGCAGGCTAACAACCAGCGAGGTACAGCCACAGATCCAGCCATCACCACTTCCACAGGTCAATCGCAGTGACTTGGCTCTGGCACCGCCTACCAGGGAACAACTAGAGGCACCCTTAGGCAGGAAGCTAGCCTTATTTTCAGTAAACTGGCATTACATCACAGGAGACAAATGGATTTTACTGACAATAGACCAAGGTTACAGGTTTCACTTCCATACTCTACCAAGGAAGAGAGGAATGCCAAACCTACCTCCAAATCAGAAGACAGAAGCTCTAGAACAAATAACTCACTTACTAAGGATGAGAGCTGTAGAAAGGGTACCATCTATGGAACAAGGGCAAGGATTTTACTCCAGACTCTTCCTGGTACCAAGAAAAGAAAACCAATGGAGACCTATTCTCGACCTGTCCGCTTTAAACACATACCTCATTGTTCCCAAATTCAAAATGCTGACCCTACAGCAGCTTCTTCCCATGCTGGGCAAGGAGTCTTGGCTGGTAACTCTAGATCTCAAGGAGGCATACCTGCACGTCCCCATACGACCAAATTGCAGAAGATACCTCAGATTTCTTGCAGGATCAGAGCATTATCAATTCTCAGCATTGCCCTTTGGCTTATCTACTGTGCCCAGAGTATTCACGAAATGCCTGGCATCAGTAGTTGCTCATTGCAGGCTTCAGGGAATTCAAATTTACCCTTACCTGGACGACTGCCTGTTGCAAGCGGACAACAAAAACAAATTAACAAAAGATTTGGAAAGGGTCATTCATCTACTACAAGCCCTGGGATACACAGTCAATAAAAAAGTGAAGGCTGATACCATCCCAAAGGATAACCTTCTTGGGTGCAGATCTGGACACATCAAAACAAATGGCATTCCTGACAGTAGAAAAACAGGAGCAACTCCTTTCTACTTCATGGCATTAACAAAGCAGAACCAGCTAACAGCAAGAAAAGTCCTGCAAGCCTTCGGTTACATGGCATCCTGCATAATATTGATTCCACATGCCAGACTACATATGAGAAAGTTACAGTGGTATCTCAAAATGTATGGTCACAGCACAAGCACAGGATTTAGAAACCCAAATTCAAATAATTCCATGCCTGAAACAAGAATTCCAATGGTGGGCTCAGGAATGTCAATCAAACAAGGGACTGCCCTGTGACCCAGCACTCAACCAAGCCAGATTCTAACGACAGATGCCTCAGACATAGCTTGGGAGCTCATCTGAATGGAAAGTGGGTACAAGACAAGTGGCCTGCCAGACTACAGCATCTACATATCAACATGAAGGAGATGTTAGCAGTCCAGTTTGCATTAATGGCTTTCAAGGAGTTACTTCTTCCAGGGCAGGTGTTGGTTCTAACAGACAACACAACTGTCATGTGGTACATCAACAAACAAGGGGAACACATTCTTACCCTCTATGCAGGCAAGCAATGATTTTATGGGAGACTGCTTCAGCTTGCAACTAACTCTTCAGGCAAGGTTTCTGCCGAGCACAGAACTCCTTAACAGATGTGTTAAGCAGGCAAATCATGGATCCCCACAGTGGAAACTGGATCTTCATGTATTTTGAAATTGACAGTGTCATGGGGAACTCCAGACATAGATCTGTTCGCTTCTCCACTAAACCACCAGCTGCCAAAGTTTTGCACCTAAAAGGTTTCATCACACAGCTTGGAAGGTGGATGCTCTTCTTTCAGTTGGAAAAATCTTCATGTGTATGCCTTTCCACCTCTGCCTCTTCTTCCAAAGGTACTCCTAAAGGTCAGACAAGACAAGCCAAGGATGATTTTAATAGCTCCAGATTGGCCTCGCAACACTGGTACCCATTACTGAGGAGTCTGGTAAGGAAGCCTCCATGGCCTTTACCTTTGATTCCGCACCTATTGTCTCAGAGGGACGGTCATCTACTCAATGTCAAGCTTTACTCTCTTCATCTAACAGCCTGGCATATTCTGTTTTGAAACATAGCAGGTCTCAACTTCCTCAACAAGTTTTGAATGTGATTATGGAAGCCAGAAGACCTAGTACAAGGAAAGTGTACGCAGAAAAAATGGAAGAGATTTTTATTTTGGAGTGCAGCAAAGAATTTGGAGGTTTCTGAGCCTAATTTGAGTGTGGCTCTTCAATATCTTACTGAGTTATTGGACAAAGGTTTGTCTTTCTCTTCCATTAAGATTCATGCTGCAGCAATTTCAGCTCACTATGATTGTGACCCACCATTGTTTTCTCATCCTTTGTTCAAGCAATTTCTTAGAGGGGCAAAAAATATAAGACCCCCAATGAGAGCTCCTACTCCTGCTTGGGATCTCAATTTTGTGTTGGAGAAACTTACTCTACAACCTTTTGAGCTCATGCTACTGCTGAATTGAAATACTTGTCATGGAAGACTGCTTTTTTTGTTGGCCATTACTTCTGCAAGAAGGGTTTCTGAATTGCAGGCCCTTATGGCGGTTGAGCCTTTTGATTTTCCATAAGGATAGGGTATCATTACGCACTAATCCTTCCTTTATGCCTAAGGTGGTTTCTAGTGTGGCTTTAAACCAAACTATTCATTTGCCTACTTTCTATGCAGATCCCCAAAATAAGGGGGAAAAGATTTTGCACACTTTAGATGTACACAGGCAGTTGCGTTATTATTTAAGCAGGACTAAGGATTTTAGGCAGTCTCAGCAGTTGTTGGTTTCTTTTGCTTTGAGTTCTCAGGGCAAGCCTGTGTCAAAACAAACTATTTCTAAGTGGATTGGGTTTTGCATTGCATTTTGTTATTCCATCATGGCAAGGAGATTCCAGCTGGGATTAGGCCTCATTCCACTAGGGCTACTGCCACTTCAACAGCATTTCTAAGGGGTGGCAACTAAGGATATTTTGGAGGCAGCTACTTGGAGTTCAGTGCATACTTTCTCTAAGCATTACCACCTTCCTCTCTACTCTAAATCTAGGGCTGGTTTTGCCACGGCTATTTTGCAGGGCATGTTGACAGCTCCTACTTCTTTATGATTTGCCAGCCTCCCTTACCTCTGCTTTGGGATTCTACCCAAGTGTTAGGACTGCAGCAATGTGGAATGAAGAACATAGTACAGTTTTGTACCTACCATAAATGTAGATGTTCGAAGATCCACATTGCTGCAGTCCAATTTACCCTCCCTCCTTCCCCTCTGTGTTTAGGGGTGGTTGTGTGGGTGGGGTTATACTTTTGTAAATCTGTATATATTGTATATATATTTGGTGCAGGAGTGTTTGGTGTTTTTTGGTTTTGGCCTTATCTTTTTAGGGTCTTCTGACATCTGGGGCAAGAAAAGACTGAGGATATGACATCGGTCATGCGCATTTGTACCCTGATGTCCTGACGTCAGACTAATGCGCCGTGACTGACATCAGCCATATACTTTGGTATTCGGGCCGACTGGGACAGCGGACTACCCAAGTGTTAGGACTGCAGCAATGTGGATCTTCGAACATCTACATTTATGGTAGGTACAAAACTGTACTTTTTTCGGCTCCGATTTTGCTTACATTATGCCGTCGGATACTCTGACTACGCAAATTTCTAAAAAGCGCAAGGAAAAGGACCGACACTCGTGGTCCGGTTTGGCGAAACCGCGGTTAAGCCAATCATGAGTGTCTCGGTTTCGGCTGAAACCGAGTCCACGGTTCTTCCTTCGGCCGAAAGCTTGCCACTTACCGAGGCCTCATCCAGCCTGGCTGAATCTGCTACTGAAATCCCACCTGCTCTTGCAGGTTCACAGGATTTATCTGATACTATCCCTTTGGATATTTCTACCCCTGCACGTGGAGCTGCTAGGCCTCCTGCATCCATGTCGATTAAGGCCTTTGCCAGGGCTAAAGCAGCAAAAACTACCAAATCTGTGCCTGCTAAGACCCTCTCCCACAGGCCTAGCTCTAGTTCACAAATGCTTAGTCTAGCAGAGGATCTCATTTCTTTGATCCGGGGATCCCAACCACATCCAGACAGGGCCTCTCACCCACCTCCAGAGAAGAGGACTAGAGTAGAGCCCCCTGAGACAGTTTCTTCAGATGGCTCCTCTGATGAATCAGAGAATTCAAACCCTCCTGAGGGCCCCTTTTCTCCTTATGAGGACTCTGATGCAGAAGAGTCCATTCCTTCTGCCTCTCCGCCTGAGGAATTTTCCTTTGGGGAAACCTTGCATGCTATGAGGGAACAATTTCAATGGCAGGGCCAGGACTTTTCAGACTCTAGGAAAAGGTTAGAACCTTTTTGCATTTGCCACAGCATAGGCCTTTAGCCATTCCTCCAGTACTTACTGTTGTGGATGATGCTTTTAATGATGCTTGTACTGCTCCTGATTCTCTTCCTCCGGCCCCTGGTAAGCCCGATAGGTACTACAGGGTTCCGGACACACATTATCATTTGTATAAGGCCCCTTTTGCAGATCCCAAAACTATCTCCCAGGGACCCAAGGCTGTAGCAGCTACTTCTACCAAAAACCCCTTCCCCTCTGAAAGGGAATCTAGGGCCTTGGAGAGATGGGGTAAAAAAGTTTACACTTCTGCTACTCTTTCAGCTAGGGCCTTGAACTGTCAATTCCACATGATTCAGTATCAGGAATTTATGTTAGACCAATTAACTAAAAACTGTCCTCGGATGAACCATTAGACAAAAATCTGTACAGGAAATGGTACATAACATTCAGCAGGTCAGTAATCATTCCTTAAAATGCGGCTATGATGCACTGGAGGCTTCCTTTAGATCAGCCATGACTGGCACAGTGATCAGAAGACATGCATGGTTAAAAGAGCAGTCCTTACCAGACCATGTTAAATCAAAGCTCCTAGATGCTCCCATGGATAAGCTCAATTTGTTTGGCTCCCCTAC
Organism: Protopterus annectens; assembly: GCF_019279795.1. Lineage (NCBI taxonomy): Eukaryota > Metazoa > Chordata > Ceratodontiformes > Protopteridae > Protopterus > Protopterus annectens. The sequence continues at coordinate 343,805,400 of NC_056729.1, forward strand.
GCAGCAGGTGCTGAAGAAGGTGGAAGAGAAAGCAAAATCTGTCCAGACAGTCAAGGATTTCTTGCAGGTCCAGCCTCCAAGGTTTAGCAGGAACTGGCCTTCCAAGAATTGGTCCTTTCCAGACACCTCCAGAGCTCCGAGAGGCAGGAATAGGCGCTCAAGAGGCAGAGGTCAATCCAGAGGTGCCTACAGGGGACGTCAGTGGCAGGCTAACAACCAGCGAGGTACAGCCACAGATCCAGCCACCACCACTTCCACACGTCAATCGCAGTGACTTGGCTCTGGCACCGCCTACCAGGGAACAACTAGAGGCACCCTTAGGAGGGAAGCTAGCCTTATTTTCAGTAAACTGGCATTACATCACAGGAGACAAATGGATTTTACAGACAATAGACCAAGGTTACAGGTTTCACTTCCATACTCTACCAAGGAAGAGAGGAATGCCAAACCTACCTCCAAATCAGAAGACAGAAGCTCTAGAACAAATAACTCACTTACTAAGGATGAGAGCTGTAGAAAGGGTACCATCTATGGAACAAGGGCAAGGATTTTACTCCAGACTCTTCCTGGTACCAAGAAAAGAAACCAATGGAGACCTATTCTCGACCTGTCCGCTTTAAACACATACCTCATTGTTCCAAAATTCAAAATGCTGACCCTACAGCAGCTTCTTCCCATGCTGGGCAAGGAGTCTTGGCTGGTAACTCTAGATCTCAAGGAGGCATACCTGCACGTCCCCATACGACCAAATTGCAGAAGATACCTCAGATTTCTTGCAGGATCAGAGCATTATCAATTCTCAGCATTGCCCTTTGGCTTATCTACTGTGCCCAGAGTATTCACAAAATGCCTGGCATCAGTAGTTGCTCATTGCAGGCTTCAGGGAATTCAAATTTACCCTTACCTGGACGACTTCCTGTTGCAAGCGGACAACAAAAACAAATTAACAAAAGATTTGGAAAGGGTCATTCATCTACTACAAGCCCTGGGATACACAGTCAATATAAAAAAGTCAAGGCTGATACCATCCCAAAGGATAACCTTCTTGGGTGCAGATCTGGACACATCAAAACAAATGGCATTCCTGACAGTAGAAAAACAGGAGCAACTCCCTTTCTACTTCATGGCATTAACAAAGCAGAACCAGCTAACAGCAAGAAAAGTCCTGCAAGCTGTCGGTTACATGGCATCCTGCATAATATTGATTCCACATGCCAGACTACATATGAGAAAGTTACAGTGGTACCTAAGGAATTTATGGTCTCAGCACAAGCACAGCCTAGAAACCCAAATTCCAATAATTCCATGCCTGAAACAAGAATTCCAATGGTGGGCTCAGGCCTGTCAATCAAACAAGGGACTGCCCTTCCACAGCACTCAACCAAGCCAGACCATCACAACAGACGCCTCAGACCTCGGTTGGGGGGCACACATGCTGGACAAGTGCATACAAGGCTTATGGACTCAAGACCAGCTGCACCTACACATAAATCAAAAGGAAATGCTGGCAGTAAAACTGGCAATTCAGGCATTCAGACCATTTCTTCGACCGGGTCAACTGCTGATAAGGACGGACAACACCACAGTTATGTGGTACATCAACAAACAGGGAGGCACACATTCATACCCTTTATGCCGGATGGCAATGGACCTCTGGAATGTGGCACTGAGCTTCAACATTCAGCTACAAGCAATTTTTGTGCCAGGAAAAGAAAATATACTAGCAGACATCCTAAGCAGAACTACCACGGATGCCCACGAATGGATGCTGCATCCGGACATCTTCAAAACCATTACAGGGAAATGGGGACTACCAGAAATAGACTTATTTGCATCCCCACACAATCACCAACTGAAAAGATTCTGCACAAGGACGTACCACCCACTTGCTTGGAAAGTGGACTCCCTATCTTTCAGTTGGAAAAACCTGGCAGCATATGCATTCCCACCTCTTCCTTTGATGCACAAGGTGCTATTGAAGATCAAAGAAGACCGTCCAAGGATCATCCTGATAGCTCCAGACTGGCCAAGGCAACATTGGTACCCATTACTGAGGAGTATGTCTCAGGAACAAATATGGCCTCTGCCCCTAGTACAGAACAACTTCAAAACCCTGCATCCAAACCTGAAAACTCTGCAGCTGGCTGCCTGGAACATTGCATAAGACCAAATAACCCAGATTTATCTCAAAGGGTTAAAGACATCATCTTGGAGGCTCGCAGACCCTCAACAAGAAAAAATTATTCAGCAAAATGGAAAAGATATCTCATTTGGAGTACTGCAAAAGGAGAGAATGTGTCACTGGTAAACATAGCTAACATCCTGGAATACTTGGCAGAGCTCTTCCACAACGGCCTGTCCTATTCTTCCATTAAGATTCATGCTTCAGCTATTTCAGCAGAATACAACTTGGATCCTCCAGTCTTCTCACATCCTCTGCTCAGGCAGTTTCTGAGAGGGATTAAAAATGTAAAGCCACCTAGGAAGCCACCATTGCCAGCATGGGACTTTGAACTTTGTGCTAGAAAAGTTGACACTCCCTCCTTTCGAGCCAGCAGCAACAGCAGAATTACAGTACTTATCATGGAAAACTGCTTTCCTGCTTGCAATCACTTCAGCAAGAAGGGTATCTGAGCTACAGGCATTAATGGCGGTACAGCCCTTCCTGATCTTCCATCAAGATAGTGTCCATGAGAACTAATCCTACTTTTATGCCAAAGGTGGTCTCCAGGGTATCTTTAAATCAAGCTATCCACCTACCTACATTCTTCCCCAACCCACAGAACAGGGGAGAAAGACTGTTGCATACCTTGGATGTACATAGACAATTACGTTACTACCTGGACAGGACCAAGAGCAATAGAAAAACTGACCAGCTACTAGTAGCATATGCAACAGGAATGGAAGGAAAAGCAATTTCAAAACAGACAATTTCTAAGTGGATAGGAAATTGCATTAGATTTTGTTACTCCTACCATGGGAAGAAAACTCCAGAAAACATCAGGCCTCACTCTACAAGGGCTACAGCCACTACCACAGCTTTTTTACGAGGAGTGGCTACCAAAGACATTTTAGAGGCTGCTACTTGGAGCTCCGTGCATACATTTGCCAAGCATTATAATTTACCTTTATACTCCAGATCCCAAGCAGGTTTTGCCACTGCTGTTTTGCAAGGGATCTTAACTACACCATAATCTTATTTCTCCTCCTCCCCCAGTTTGGCTATGGTATTCTACCCATTTGTAAGGACTGCAGATGCATCCTTGAAGGACATAGTACAGTTTTGTACCTACCATAAATGTAGATGTCCGATAGGCATGCATCTGCAGTCAGGATTACCCACCCTCCTTCCCCTCTGTGGTACTCCTAGGGTATTTGCCCATCTTGTAGCTAGCTGGGGGAATCTATTATGGTGTATTTGTTTGTATATATGTACATACATGCTTATTTTTTGTTTGCTCTCTACTATTTGGAACCATTTGCATTTATCCAAATTTAGCCTTCCTAGAGGGCACCTGGCATCTGGAGCAAGAAACACTGAGGAAAATGGCGTCGGCTGATGCCTTTATACCCGAAGAACTGCAGCTATGACGTCGGGTGAAGTGCGACACCAGCCAAGGCCAGACCCAGACTTTGGAATCCGGCCGACCGAAGGGCTGCCTGACGAGAGGACAACCCATTTGTAAGGACTGCAGATGCATGCCTATCGGACATCTACATTTATGGTAGGTACAAAACTGTACTTTCTTGTTCTACATTGCGCTTTTGCTTAGCCATGAAGTTACCTTTAGTGTAATGTTTTGATGTATACTGTTTGGATGTACTACTGTAACCTGTTTGAAGAAAGTTCATATGTTTTAAAAATTTGATTTATTTAGAGTGCTCTTGAGCGAAGAAAGAATTCTAAGACGAACAGTCGTTCAAGCAGTAGTGTCTTAACAGGGGTTCTTTCTGCAAAGCAAGGTATGTTGACCATAAACATAAATACTTTAATCCCCAGCATTTATTTTGTCTGCATGAACCCCATATAAAAATATGCACTTGATATAGTATATGCATTTATTTTAAATAACATCTCTGTGTTATGGCAACAGCTGTTGTGATATTCGGTATTTTAAGATTTATAGCACACCTTTGAACTATTTGGTTAATGAGTCTGAACAGAAAATACTTATAAGCCTGCAGTTTTCCCCTTATAGTTTCACAGTGTTTTGAGGTTTGCAGATGGAGACTGGTTTGCAATTATCAAAAACTGAAATACCATTTTCTTGAGATAAAAATCACAAGGATTAAATTTCCAGTATAATTCCTGGTCTTTACCATGATTTTGTTATAACTATATAGCAGCTCCCTCGCTGGCACTCTCGCTGTATATATATATATATATATATATATATAAGTATATAGATATATAAAATATGTATACACACACATAAAGCATATTCTGTTTACAGTGCACTCGGTAAAATAATCTGACAGTAATATAAGTAGTAAATACGAGAAGAAATACAGTTTATGGAGAAGGAGTACTCTAGCCTAAAATTCCGTATCCCACCATGAAAATTCCATGTTTTTCAATATTCAAACAGCCCACATTTGGGGTTTACTAATATTTTTCTCAGAAGAATGGAAAGTTAGGGTCCCTTCTTTTGTGGTATCACGCAGTTAATCATAGGTGAAATTTAAAACTAATTATTTTATAGTGGAACTTACTGGGAGTCCCTTATACTGAATTGTACATTAAAACAGTATGTGAATGTGTCACTACCAGGGCTGTTTTATATCATGACTGTAAAACAATTACCTCTGTATGCACTGTAAGACAGAGTGTAAGAAACAGGAATGCACATTAGCATTTTGCCGTGCTGTATAAAATCCTACCTGTGATTCAGCTTTGGAGGAACCATGTAGCCCTGGGATTAGCTGCACTTATAACACACTGTCAGGTACAGTAACACCAAAGAATGACAGTCCATCTATTTCTGTCCTGTAACATAGTTGTAATTTTCATGCTTAGGTTTGCAGGGAGGCAGAGGTCATGCTCCTTCATTGCCTGACTCTGTCTCTGTGCTGCACTGCAATCCAAGTTGCACCAGTTGCCTGTGCAATGATGATTCAGTGATATGAAGAATGCGTTGTAAAAACTTGTAAATGTAGTGTATGTAAGAACTGCTCTTTCATCTCATGTCTGCATGTAGCTTTACTGCAGGGTTAATGGATGAGTTAATTTACTCATGATGACAGCTTTAATGTAACTCGGAAGATAGGAAGATGTGATGATTCCTGTTGTTTTGGTTATCCTTGCTACATATTTGCAGTGTTTTTCAATTGGAATGATTTTTTACTTTTGGCATTGTCTCCAGTTCTATTAGTGGTACATTTTGTGTGCTGTGCAGTCTATGTTTAAGTTATATCTACTCTCTGATTTCTAACTGCTGTTTTGTAATCTTGCATTTGTTGCCTGGACGTCAGGTGAGAAGGGTCTCTGAATTAGCTCAAATATCTGGTTAACAAACAGCAAAGTTATCAGGACCAGATGGAACATTAAGCTGCAAACAGCTGTTTACCAATAATGAGAAATATAAATGAGCTCTTCACATAGGCAAGGCAGTACTCCATGGCAAGACTCCATAGCTGATAAAGACTAAATATAGTTTGGAGTCTCACTTGGGTTTTGTACCACTGAAGGTATGCCTCTTTTTACAATGCCTTCACCTCCCCCCCTTTACTACATTTTTGTTACTGACATGTTTGTGATAAAATGTCATTTAGTCAGGAAGTGATGTCAAGCTTTTATAAATTAGGTTCATAGTTTCATAGGTAGGTAGTAGACTATTTACCCAAAGGCATTTATATGCCTAGCTGGAATGTGTTGGCTTTTGCCGCCCCCTTAGATTAGTTCCCTGTGCCTCTGTCTAGCAGAGCCATTGAAGTGATCCCTGGGCTAAACTTTCTGTTTCCCATCCACTCGTCATGGTTTCTCGTGAAGAGAGTTAGCGTGGAGCTCTGCCTAATGTAGATTGGAATCTTGTTCCAGTGCATGAGAAGTCTCTGGGACAGGAATCTATCCCTCCACCACGTCCTATTTATTGTTGTGGTGAGGTTTAGATCCCTGGAGCGTGTAGCTCGAGGGGTTATGGTTTTCTTTAGGTGGAGCATGTCCATCAATTCTGGGTTGGACATGGCCTTGTATGTCATGCAGAGATCACCTCTGAGTAGGCGGTATGTAACCGAGTACAGCTGGAGTTTCTTCAGTCGAGCTGCATAGGGCATCTGCTTGAGGCCAGTGATCCTCTTGGTGAGGTACTTCTGTGGTCTTTCCAGTTGTTGCAGGTGTCTTGTAATGTACATCCCAAATGGGGCATTGTACTCTGTGATGGGTCTGATGAGTGATGGGTAGAGGGGCCCAATGACCTGTTTCGATCTGGATGCAAACCCTTTTGTGATTAGGTGGGCCACATAGAAGGATTTTCTAACCACTTTGGCAATGTGATTATCAAAGGAGAGGTTACTATCTACTTGGGTCCCGAGATCCCTTATTACATCCTCCGTATTTAGGAGGCTACCACCTATGTGGCAGTTTGTGGGTACTTTGTTTTTTCCAAAGAGGATGACTATGCACTTTGTCATTTAGCTTGAGGCCATGGTTTTGACACCATGTATCTGTCTCAGTGAGACCCTTTTGGAGGATGTCTGTGTCAGCTGGAGAGTCATTTATAGCCCCTAGTTTGCAGTAGTCTGCGAACTTGGTCATCCATAGTCCTCCTGTGCTTGCCTGTACCTCTGAGAAGTATATGCCGAACAGGAGGGGTCCTAGGACTGAACCCTGGGGTACGCCACTTGTAACCGGTTTAGAGTCAGACCTAGCTCCCGCAACTCTTACCATGTGGGTTCTGTCCATGAGCCATTTGGCAACCCATCTCGTGACGTAGGGGTTTATGTTCAGGCTGGTGAGCTTGTCTATAATACCTGAGTGGGGAATGGTATCAAAGGCCTTTGCGAGGTCTAGGTAGGCTGTGTAGACCACCTTTCCCTCATCTATAGCCTTGGTAATGGTCTCAAAGAAGTCCACCTGGTTTAGGAGGCATGATCTGCCCTTAACAAAACCGAGGTTCCCAGTGTCTCTGTTAATGAGTTCCATGATATTGCATTCTAGCTTTGCAGACCAAGCTAGTCAGGCTTATAGGGTGATAGTTCCTAGGGTCTGTTGTGGCTCCACCTTTGTGGAGCGGAATAACCGTTGCTGTGTGCCACTCTGTGGGCACGTAGCCTGTGGAGAGGCTGAGTTTAAACAGTGTGTTTAGGTGAGAGGTTAGTTCATCTTTGAGCTCGTGTCGGATGCAGCCTGGGACACTGTCTGGTCCCATTGATGCTGTGTTTTTGGCTTTGGAGAGGGCTGTTTTAACCTGAGTGTCTGTGATTTCAGGGGCACTACATTCTTCTGGTATAGTTATGGGCCCTTTCGGGGGTGAGAGGGGGGTGAAGTTTGCACTGAACCTGTCTGCCAGGATGTTGGCTATATCAGTTGGTTCAGTGTATTTTGTGCCATTCTACCCTAACTACGAGCAGATCTGAGAATTGCCACTTAGATTCTTGACATAGCTAAAGAATGCCTTGTGGTTATCTTTGGAGTCCTTGGCAATTTTTCTTTCGAAGCTAGCCTTGAATGATTTTATGAAGGAATGTAGTTTCTCGCTGATACTGATCAGGGATGTCTTCCCTTCTTGGGATTTTACTCTTTTCTGTACTAATTTCCTCCTCCTGTTGTATAGCTTGTTTATGGCAGGGGTCCACCAGACTGTTTCCTTTTCTTGGAGGAGTGAGTCTTGGTTTTGTTTGGGATAGCACGATCCATGCATTCTTGTAGGTGCCCATAGAGTGCATTAGTAAAGGATTTTGCAGCTTGGACAGAGTTATGCTTTAGCATGGGGGCTTTGAGACTTCCCACCTCGGTCTTAAGTAACGTGAAGTTTGCTTTTGAAAAGTTTTTCACGGTGGTTTCTTTGACAGGGGGTGGTGGTGGAATCTGGATATACAGTGATTAATTTATGGTCAGATCTAGCCAGCGAAGGGTTGACCTCCGGTGTGAAACACTGGTCGCCCATGTTGGTGATGACCAGGTCCAGTATGTTGTCACCTCTGGTGGGGGTGTTGACCAGTTGATCCAGGGTGTTTGAGTTTATAAAGTCTAGGAAATGTTGGGCAAGGGAGTTTGTACTTGAGTAGTTCTCCCAGTTAATATTTGGGTAATTGAAATCATCCAATATCAGGGTGTTTGGTAGGACCTTTATGTTTCCCAGTGTTACCAGGAGTGCGGAGTGGGGGTCCTGGGACATGGTGGGTGATCTGTAGTAAGCTATAATTTGAATAGCAGTTTTGCCCATTGTTAGTTGCACGTGGATGATCTCTGAAGCATCATGCTGTGCCACTAACCTGGAGGTGTGGGTATCCTTGATGAATATGGATACTCCCCCGCCTTTTGTATTTCTGTCTGGGTTTTGTGGCCGAAATGTATGGTATGAGTTGTAGCCTGGTAGTGCTGGGGTTCTCTCTGGAGCCTTAAATCAGGTTTCTGTTACTGCACATATATCTATTTTCTCCATACTGAGGAGTGCCTCAAGTGCGTGCATTTTGAGGTTTAGACTTCTGACATTGAGTAGCATTACCCTCAGTTTACAGCACTTTTCCCTTTTACTTTGACTCCAAATAAATAATAACAAACTGAAAGATCACATAGTTGGAACCCACTAAAGTGCAATTAAAAAGGCTTTCTTTATTCAAAACAACTCCGTAAAACACCTTCAATGGTTAAACTTCCAAGCAGGAAAAGGAAATATGTCAACCAAAGATACGATTACAGGGGACCATTTTTAAGATGTTTTCTTCAGTGACATTCCTACTCCATAAAGATGAAATACATTCTTTCATAGCCTTCTGTGAATCTTCTGTCATTAGGAAATGGGAGGGAGATTTTGCAATTACTGCTTAAGATTTTTCTGATGGGAGCCAGTGCACTAGTGTAGAAGGATAAAGCCCTCCCTATGGCCCAGGTGACGTGGGTTTAATTATCTGCTCAGGTGTTTAAGGAGTTGGCAGGGAGGTACTTTAATGTTGTGCTTCCCTGAGTGACGGCATTGTCTATGAAGAGAGGACTAGGTCTTGGACCATTCTAGGGTGGGAGTAGAGGAGAGACAAGATGGTATTGCTGGCAGTAGTGACCAGGACACCCTTGGCTTCCACGCTGGCCCCACCTTGAAAAAATGGCAGTAGTCCAGGGATGAAAAAGGATGGGCTGGTAGAGTTGGCAATGGATGGGAGCACTGGGATACAGATAGGAAAGTATGAAGCGGGGGTGGGGGGGGTAAACATAGGAAACTGTAACCCCCCCAAAAGATACTGGTAAAGTCCAGTATTTCAATTCAGTCTTTTCTCCTCATTTGTATCCTGCTGCATTGTTGTGTATTTGTGTTTGCCTCCTCTTAGTGGCATTCCTAAGTAATTCCTACATTGTTGATTTCCTTGTTAGAAGAGTTGAAGCCAATGATACTAAAGGGGGCATTTAAAGAAGTTGCTCGTGTCACATGGAGTGGTTGACTTCATTTGTAAATGCAATGGATAGCTTTTATGGTTGAGGTGGTGGAAGAAAGTTCTTTTTTGGTATCACTGAAAAAAATGAACACTTGCCAGAATGTCTGTGTGTTATAATGCATGCATTAATTTCATATTTTAACACATTCTGAAAGTTATGCTGTTTTAATCTCCTTTCAGTACAAGATTTGCTATCTGAGGATCAAGGCTGTAGCTTACCAGCTACCCCACAGTCTATTTCAGATTTGAAATCCCTAGCAACAGCTCTCTTAGAAACTATTCATGAAAAAAACATGGTGATACAGCATCAAAGACAGACTAACAAGTAGGTAATCATTTTTGTTTCTAGATTTTATTGCCATATTTCTATTTTATGATACACTATGATTAGAACCATGTAATCCTCACATAACAGTGAAAACAAGAAAAGTTCTTACGTGAATGTGTAGAGGTCCCAACCAAAAGGTTTCTTATACAAAACATTCCTTTCCAATGCATTGTAAATAATAATATAATAGCCTGCTCTGCAAGAAAAGGTGAGGTTGAAGAAGTGCCGGCTTGCTAACTAGGTAAGTAGTTGTGAGCCCAGAACACAGGAAACTTAGATATAACCTACTTGCCTTTCCTTCATTGAGCTGGTATTCATAATAGCCAACAGTTAATGTTGACTGGAGATCCTCTTTTCAGTGGGAACGGTCAGGTATGAAGTAAAAATCTCGTGAAAAATAGTTATCTCGAGGATAAAAGCTGAAATGAAGAAAGTACAAGGATAAAACCTTAAATGAAGAAAGTAAATGCAGAAACCTTTTCTTTTTCACATGGTTCTTTAATTATTAGAGGCAGATGAGCACATAGTTTTTATCTTTGAGATAACTATTTTCATGGGAGTTTTACTTCAGACCTGACTGGTTTGACTGAAAAAGAAGAATTACAATCAACATTAAACAATGGCTGTTACGGATGCCAGCTCAAGGAAGGAGCATCTCCTACTAGCTCCAACCCTTCCAGGGCATGCAGGTTCTATCTACATTTCCCATTTCCAAGGCACTGTGAAAAATATTAATCACCCCCTGAAAATGAAGGTGTTCAGCTCAAAAATAGAGCTATCTGAGGTGGAGCAGCTGATCTGCGATATGTAGCAATAAATAGCCTGTTTTTTTTTTTTTTTTTTTTTTTTTTTTTGTTTATTTGTAGTAGTTATTGCTTATTTTGGATATTTATAGCAATTGTATTGTATACTGCATACTTGGAAGACAGATACCCTTTCTTTTTCTTGGACGGGGATGTTTCTCTATTCCCCTATTTCCAAGAGTCCTGCCGAAGATTCAGCTGGACTCCCCAAAAATGTTAGTTACTTCGTTTTAGCCAAGACAGCACTGGTTTTTCCTCTTAATGTATCTGGCCAGGGGCAATCATCACAAGTTCCCTGACCGGTTGGACCTCCTCACATAGGACAAGGGGTCACTAATCCATCTTCACTTGTCTACTCTTCAACCAACTCTGTGAGTGATAGAGTTTTATCCCTTTTAGGGACCCAATAGAGATTTGATCCCTTTTAGGCACCGCATTTCTGATGACATGCTCAGAGTTTTACAGGAGGCAAGAAAGCCTATAACCAGAAAGTCTTGTATGTCCAAGTAGAAGAGATTTTCTGTGTGGTGCCATGCTCATAACCAGGATCCTTTTTCAGTGGGGGGTCCCCTGTGGTTCTTTTCTGTTTGTGCAAGTTGGATCCAGTTTAGCTTGGCCTATTCTTCTGTAAAGGCCCAAGTGTCAGCTGTCTCTGGCTGCCTGCCCTTGAATCCTCCTTTGGTTTCTTGCTTTGAGGTCAAACGGTTTCTTAAAAGTGCCCTGCATTTTAGGCCCCCAAGGAAGCCTATCCCTCCCCCTTCATGGAACCTTAATTTTGTTTAGAAAAATTGACCCAGGCTCCTTTTGAGCAGCTATTCTTGTATATCCATTGGTCATATTCTTAATGTTAGACTTGTTGCTTGGGCTAGGTGACACAACTGCCAGCCAATCTCTGCCATAAGTGGGCATGTGGTGTAGACATTCACCACCAAAGAATTGTTTTGCTGTGTTTATTCTACTTGACATTGATCAGTGTTGACTAGTATGAGAACTGATGGAGCTCTTACAAAAAAAAGATGCTTTTTCTGTAAGTGCAAGTTCTCCGGGTTTTTACAGGGCACAGGCAGCTCAGTTGTCCCCACTCTCCACTGTCTTTAGCCTACACTTGTAACATTTACAGAATGCTTACATTTTTAAAGAGGGTGGGAGAAGAGTGTTTTTGAGGATATAAAAATAAATGTAGTGAAATGTAAGGCAGTGTGTAGTGGCTCATCCATGACAGCTGTCTCCAGTAATCCTGCTAACTTATTCTGCATCCAGGAAGGGCATCTCCTTCCGTGGGCTTAGGGAAATTGTTTCTCATCTGTCATTAATGTCTGATATTCACCAGATGTTACTCCACAATGTTCATATGTCTTTTAGGATAATGACATTTTAGAGACTTTAGTGGTGAAGTCATTACCTTAAAGATGGCAAAGTGAGTATCTAAGCTGTAAGAACATCACATACTGTATCCCTTCTTCACTTCCAGTCCATATCACCACTTGCAATCATTAAGAGTACTGACATCAAACCAAACAAATCCTTTTAGAAAAATTTATTCTAATAAAACATGTCTTAGCGCCTCAGCCACCACAGCCTTCAATGAGCACATAAATACCGGTGAAAAACATTCCCTTTTATACACCACATAACCCCCCGGGTTGTCCTATTGTGGCAGCTACTAATTATTTTTTACAAAATGTTGGGGAAGTGATACATAGATATTTATTACCCTATGTAGAAAAACTTGATTCTTATATTAAGAATTATTTTGATTTTATAGATAAGATCTCAGGTGTATCCTGGACACATGACATGTTTTGGGTAAGCTTAGATGTTGTAAGCTTATACACAAATATTAAACATGTGGATGGTATGCAGGCATTACACCATTTTTTGGGCGATAGTCCAATTTCCCACTATATTCTTGATCTCACTAGTTTTTGTCTATCTAATAATTTCTTTAGTTTTAATGAAATTATTTATCATCAATTGAAAGGCACTGCCATGGGGGCACCTTTTGCTCCCATGTATGCTAATCTTTTTATGGCTAAGTTTGAAATAGATTATATTTATAGGAATAGTTTTGTACAAAATCATGTGCTGCGGTATTTTCGTTACATAGACGATTTGATTTTTTTATGTAAGGGGGGGGTGATGATTTAGTACTGAATTTTGTTTCTGATCTAAACTGTAACAGATATAATATTAAATTTGATGGTTTACAGGTTGGTGTAAAAGTTAATTTTTTAGATATTACTTTGATAGGTAAAGAAGATGGGCATATTTTTACTACGGTTCATCAAAAATTTACTGATGGTAACCAATATTTGTTTGGCACTAGTTGCCATCCCCCACACACAATTAAATCTTTACCGTATGGAGAAATGGTTAGATTGTCCAGATTATGCAATGATAGTTCAGATCTGGAAAAACAAGTTAATAGTTTAATATATACATTTTTACATAGGGGCTACACTATGCAGTCTATTCTTGAATCAATTAATAAGTTAATAATAGGTAAGGATAGATGTAATAAGTCAGCTAAAAAATTGTGGAATAATAATAAGATAAAACAAGATAATATCTATTTTGTTACTACTTATAATTTATTGAGTGAAAAAATCTGGGACCTAGTAAAATATTATTGGAAATTTTTATTACAGGATAAATTACTAAATAAATTGCTTCCTGTGTTTCCTTATATAGCTTACAAAAGAGGACAGAATTTGGGTGACAAATTGATTAGGGCATATTATATATGCCCTACTAATAAATTTATACTTTCACTGTCTAACTTTGGAACTATACCTTGTCATGCTTGTAATATATGTCCCCTCATTAGGTTATATTTAAAAAAACATAATGATAGATTATTTAAACCATATAGATGTTTTTCTTGTTATACTGAAGGTGTAGTTTATTGTCTTAAATGCCCCTGTGATCTTTTTTATGTTGGCAAAACTAAAAGAAAATTTAGAGTGAGATTGCAGGAGCATGTTCGTGACATTAAAAAGGGAGCGGTAGAAAGCCCGATTGCCTTACATTTTTTAGAACAACATGAGAGTAATGCTGAACTATTACAAGCAACTATTTTAGAACAAATCTTTGTGAAAAAAGGTGATGATAAATTATTAAAAATGATGTTATTATATAAAGAATCTATTTTTGTACTGAAGTATAATACATTGTCACCAATGGGTTTAAATATGGAAATTAATTGGAAGTGTCTACTTTAATATGTTTTTCTATATTGAGATTGTTCATATTTGTAGTATTGTTATTATAATATAAAAAGTTAAAACTTTTTTCTTTTTTGTATGAGTTTTTAACTGGGGTATAGGGTTGGAGTCTCTTTAAATGTTTAATTGTTAAATTGATTTAATTGTTTGATCAATTATGTGGTGTATAAAAGGGAATGTTTTTCACTAGTATTTATGTGCTCATTGAAGGCTGTGGTGGCCGAGGCGCTAAGACATGTTTTATTAGAATACATTTTTCTACGTGGAATCCTGTTGTTTTTTGATTTTAGTCTTTTTTAAGACTATTCTCTTGTTGGTTCGTTGATTTTCCAAACAAATCCTTTTGCCTGCCAGAGCATGCTGTGAAGTCAATTCGGGGACATCAGCTTTCCATCATACACCCATCTGACATCGGCCTTCCATCATGCACCCATCTGACATCTCCTTCTAATTAATTTACCTTTGGCTATGCATTATTTATAGATAAGTATTTCAGACTGTGCAAGAGGCATTTGTGTCAAAAGCCTTGGCATCTTCCATTTCTCCAGAACACAACACAGCTTTCTTTTGTGGAAAGGTAAGAAATGAGGAAAAGGATAGCATTTCCCTTCTCTACTTTTTGACTCAGACTCATGAGTTTTTTTAAGGAAGAGGCTGTGTCACACACAAATTATTTTTAGGCTCCCCTCCGTTATGAATCTGATTCTGGAGAGTTGCTGTTATGTCACTTCTTCCTCAAAAAAAGCATTGCTTTTGACAGAACTTATGAAAGACTTCTATAAGTCAAGAACAAAAGAGGTTTCCTTGGGATACACTTGCATTTCAAGAGGCATTTGTAGTAAATGTAAAGTGGGGAAAAAACCTGCAACACTTTTGTTAATCTCTGAGCTTGCAGTTGTACCTACTGTTGTGTAAAGTTGGAGTAAGTATATATAAGTTGGGGGCTTGGTCCCCTTGCAAAAAAAGTTTTTTTTTTTTTGAAAATTGACGAAAGTGGTTTTCTGCAAGTTTTATTTTTCCTACCAAACAGAATTCAATTTAAATGCCTTTGGTGACTCAACATGCATCTGCCCCCCCCCCCCACTAAAAAATAGATATATTATGAGGATGGAATAGCTCAAATCCACTGGCAACCCCTTCCATTGAAAAGTAGACCATCCCTGTTTGTTATAATCCAGACCTCTAGTCTCCAGCACCAAAGAGATATGATAAATTCTTTTTGGTCCCTGAAATTGTGAAGGACTAGTTCAAAATCTTAAGGCTGATCCTGACTAAGTTGATCTTGGCCATAGTTGAATGGCTAGGAATTTCAGCTCTTCTTACCCTTTCCCCAGACAAGGAATCCAGGGCATGAGATAAATTCAGCAAGAATGTGTAAACCTCAGCCATGCTGACTGACAGGGCTTTTCCTTATGAAATCCAAAGGGCTGTTTATTGAATAGACCTTCAGGAGCAAGCCATTCAAGATTTTGAGGATTTTCCTCACCTTAATGCCAGTAAATTAATAGATCCAATTTCAGAGTTGTGGTCAGTGTGTGTTTAGTATGAATAAGTATCTCCAGCATAACAGCAAGAATAAGACTGCAAGCTATTAGGGCAGTTCTGCATATGAAATTTTCCCAAGCTTCCATGGTCCTTCCTCCTATCCCAGAATGTACCATTCCTCTCCAGATCTTTCTTCCAGGGCTCAGTATTTGAATGGAGAAATGGCCCGAGCTGCTTGTTTTGCATTTTGTAAAAAAAAAAAGTTTAAAATTTATGAGTAGTTCTGATGTTGGTACTCGCTTGTTATACATCAGGACAGAGTAACCCAAGGTTCTCTGCAGTTTCCTTTTGTGATATCTGTGGTCAAAAGATGATTGGCATAATCTTCAGACTCTTCCACTCTGAAAATCTAAAAAAAAGGTGACTTGCAAGAGGAAGCACATTGGCTCCTTTGTAGAGCCAGCAATACTGGACATCGATGACTAGGAGGCCAGCAATTCCCCAGCATTTCCCTGATAATCCTAAATTCAGGGAGGTGTTAGAAGTAATGAGGCAAGGGGGTATAAACCACTGACTCGTTGTCTTTTCCAGAGTAAATGTTAAAGCCTTTTTGTGCACACAGCATTCTTCTTGGGTGGATCCTCTGTTGATGGCCATGCTTAAGGAGGGCACCAGTGTATCATGGTGAAACCACCTCCAGCCTGTCAGAGCTTTGAAAATTTTGCAAAACACCTTAAACTGGATAGCCTTGTTGCAGTAGCTCCCTTTAATAATACTTCCAGATACCAGAGCTCAGTGATTCACCTCCTGGACAAGGAATCTAAGGCAATGAATCACAAATGTAAGCAGGTTTTTCTGTCTTCCTCATTTTCTTTGAAGGCCTTAAACTACTTGTAACATATGATTGGCTTTTAGTAACACCGGGCATAGAAGATGTAGTAGTCAGTACATTTGCCAGCTGGACCCATTAAAGAGAAACCTTTGTCCCAATCAACAAATTTTTATTTTCTGCTTTGATCCCTACAATAAGAATAGTTTACAGTACCTTGGAAATCTCAGAATTGTGGTATCTGGCATTCCTATACACCGACATACCTTGGGTCAGTCTTACTGATTTCATCAAGACCACTTTTATGAATTTCCTCCATTCAGGGTCCTTGTCACTTTGGGCTTGAGGTTAAGTCATGCTTTGAAACTGTTAAAAAAAATTAAAAAGAAGGCATCTTTCTGCTGTTACTCTAAAATTCCCACCATCACCACATTATCCCTTTTCTTGGATGCAGTGGAACTCACATCAGATATGGTTAAGACAGTAGATTATTTTGCTTTTGTTGCCTATCAGGAAGAAATCTTACCATTTAGGGAAACTTTCAGAGATGTCACCCTGCCAGAGGGGAAAGGCCTCAGCAACAGCAGGAGAGCCACATCCACCTTCAGGTGGACAGTAGCAGCATCTCTGAGGATTTTCTTAACTGTTCCACTGTGGTGACATTTAGGGGGCCGTCTGTCCTTTCACCTTTGTGGTTAATTGTTATTCACATGGGACATATGGATAAGGACACTGATAGCCAGTAGATGATAAAAAGTCCTTTATACCCTTGTCAGTATTCCTGTCATTTCCATTCTCCTACATCCTACCCCATCAAACACAAGCAATAAGAAGAGAGGTCAGCAACATTTTTACAAAAATGTTTATCCAAGAGGCCCTGCCAGACCAGGAAGGTCCATATTACTCAATATTGTCAGTGCCAGTAGATTTAAGCAACCTAAATTAATTTATTTCCAAAGAAAATTTTTGAATGAATCCAATGCTGTCTATCCTTCTTGCATGTATTTAAAGGAGATTGGATGCACTCTTTGGACCTCTGGGATGCCTACCCTCCATGTTAGGATTGCCAGGGACTACCACTTCTAGGTAGGAACCACTGACTGCCAATTCAGACCTCTTCCATTTGGAACCAGTTCAGCTCCAAGTTGTTTACGAAATGCATGTCAGTAGGAGTAGCCAGTCAGTCAAGATTTTTCCATGACAGGACCCTAACTGCAATCTCTATACAAGACATGTTGCCACTTTGAGTCTCTGCAATGAACCTTTTGAAGTCACAGCTGGATCCTTCAAATCCATTCACATTCATTGGTTGCATCCTCCAGAGTTCAGCCTCTCCACTACAAGGTTTATCTGCTTCTAAGGTGGTAGTCAACTTCTGCTCATCTTTGTCTAAAACTCTAGGCCTCATGGCAGCAACAATTCATGTGATCCTCATGTGGCAACTCGCAATACGTATACAGTGGTCTCACTCAGCTTTCAGATTCGGTGTTTGAATGGGGTCAGGATTTTGAGAGCTTGCAAGCAGTATCTCAAATGGTGGCTGCATCTGTTCAACTTTATAAGGAGCTGTCCATGGTACCTACGTTTGTGTAAAGGCAAAGCTTCACATTCAGTATATGGAAAAAGGGAAGTTTATCTTAACCATCAAGGATTTTGTGACTTTTTGCCCCAGGATGTGATAGCCAACCAGACCAATGAAATAGAAGTGGTATAATATGCCAGCAAGCAGAAGATTACGTGTTCATACCTAGCCCAAATTAAAAAAGAACAACAGGATACCTTGTGGGATTTCTCAACATTTCTCCACTTTTCCTCCAGGGGTTCCCATTCTTGCTAAAAACAATGAACGGTGCAGCATTTAAGTAAGTCACTCCGACTGTTTTTCTCAAAAACTAGAGTGTCTTACCATTCTGAAAAGGCTTGGGTTTTAGTAAGCAAATCTCAAACTCTAGAAAAGCTTGCTGTTGTCTCTAAGATGATGATGATGATGTCAGGATGGCTGCTAACTAGCCATAGTTTTCTTCCAAGTTCCCTCCCTCAGAGTTACATCAGTATGACACTATTTGCATTCTACTGTAAAACATGCAAAGAACTACCCATTCTATGATGTCACAGCTATGCAGTCCTTCCCACATTCTAAAATGAGCTGTGTTTAATCAGGAACTTCTCTTCTTTACCTGTGCTGCCTACAGATTTTTTTTTTACTTTGCATAGTATTTTGCTGTGATCACATTTTTTTAAATCAGATTGCTACTTTTATTGCTATTTTTTTTAATCCATAGATAAACTACTATGAGGGTTGGTGGGAGAAATTTTTTATTTTGGAATGAGTGTAGTGCTTGTGCAGACATGGACAAACTACTGAAGGGGTCTTTGGTGGAAATGTTTCATTTAGGAGTCAATTAAGTGCTCGTGCAGCTTCTCACTACCATACATCTTGCAAGATTTGTCAGTCCTTTGTCCCTAAGACATAGGGGAGTTGGCTTTCTTCCCTAGCAGTTTACCTTGAGAACCAGTGACTTTAATTGTTGGCTAAGGATACCATGGAAGGATCTTCTTGGGTTGAGGGCATGCCTTCTGTGAAGAGAAATGCCAAGAAAGTCCAGTCCGATTCTTGAAGCCTTGGAGGATCATCCAGTTTCATTTTTGGATTCCTCTGCCATGACAGCTTTAGAGGCCGGCATGGACCCGATGCCACGCAAGTCCATGGAGGTTTTGTAGGCATCCTCCTTGGATGTACAGGGGGAACTGCGGCTGGTTATTAGTGATGTTCAGAAGAGGTACTATGAGCTTCTTCAAATGGAGTCTCCTAGACCCTTTGCTGTTCTTCCTGTTCTTGCAGCCTTGCTGGATGCGTTTTTCCACTGCATCTCAGGCACCTGACTCCCAACCCCCTGCTGCCAAAAAAACTGATAGGCTTCATAAAGTGCCTGAGGACTGAAAGTTTCTTTATAAGTGTCCCTCTGCTGATCCCTGTGTAGTGTCAGTGTCTTCTGATATGGCTTCCAAATTGTTGCCTTCCACTAAATTGCTGCCATCCTGTGAGGCTAGCAGAACCATGGAGAGACTGAGTAAGAAGGTATATACTTCTGCTGCAGTAGCCTTTAGAGCTGTTAACTATCGGACACACATGACTAGGTATGTTTTGGCTGTTCTCTGTCAGGCCTGCCAGGTTATTTCTGAGCTCCCTGATTCTGACAGGAAGGCCTCTGTTCTTGCTTTGTTTGGGATGTCCTCCCAAATATCCTGCCTTTCCATTAATTGCAGATGTGTTGCAGCTGATGCTTCATCTAGGGCTGCTGTTTTTAGATCTGTTTTGAGGAGATGTTTCTAGTTCAGACTTCAGCTTTTACCTGAGGATATCAAGGCTAAACTTATGGATGCTTTTCTGGATAATAAGTATTTGTTTAGTGCTGCTGCTGCAGAGTTAAGTCCCTGCAAGAAAAGAGTAAAGCCTTACAGGAGTTGAAACATATTTTTTCTCCTGTGCCCAAGTTTCAAAGGAATTATCCTAATAAAAAATACCACCACAGAAAGGAGGAAAGTACAGGAAAATTTAATCTGTCTTAGCGCCTCGGCTACACAAGCCTTCAAGAGATAAAAAATCACACTTACCAGATCTATTATATAAAGACATCAATTATTTTATCTCTTGAATGAATCCTCTCTGTGGTGGTATTTTTTGTTCTTTTTTTGTTTTGTGGTGTTTGTGGTGAATTTTTCTAATAAGTCTGCCTTTGTCCATAGACAGTCTCACCCTCCCCAAAGGTAAAAAAGGGTGGTAGAAGGGCTCCCCCTGCTAAGGCTACCCAAACTCCTCCTACTCAGAAGTCTCCTTTTCCTGACAAACCAGGTGCTGTCTGACTGTCCTGCTCTTCTCAGTCAGTTTCCCCTTTCTGTGTGTCTTTCCCTCTCCCTTCCTATTTGGGTGAAAATGGTCCAAAACACCTGTTTTTTTTTCCATAATTAGCCAGGGTTATTACATGGTTTGGAAGTCCCTCCCCCCATTTCTGGACATTTCTCAGCCTCCTGTGGAACAACTGCCCCTTTTTCTAGAGGTGCTTTAGGGCCTTTTGGCTCAAGACGCAATTCAAGAAGTTCCAGCTCCTCATTGGGGGAAGGGTTTTTTCGCAAGAATGTTCTTGGCCCACAGGAAAGAAGGCATCTGGAGACCCATTTTGGATCTTTCTCATCTAAACTCATTTTTGAAGGCCCCTTCCTTTCAGATGCTATCCCTTCAAACCTTGTTTCCTCTGCTACTTCCTCAGGATTTTCTAGTTTCCCCTGGATCTCAAGGGTGGTTATCTACACATTTCTGTCATCCCCTTTTCGAGAAGTTTTTGTTTCTCTGTTGCTTCCTAGCATTTTCAGCTCCCTGCTTTGCCCTTTGGCGTCTCTGCTGCCCCAAAGGTTTTCTCCAAATGTCTCACTGCTGTGATTGCTTTCTGCAGGTTAAGGGGGATACAGGTCTTTCTCTACCTGGACAACCTGCTCATTCAGGCCTGCTCTCAAGAGCTCTTTCTTCAGTGTCTATACTTTACCATTTTTCTCTTGCAAAGCACGGAGTTTACTGTAAGTTTCCCAAAGTCATTCCTGACTCCTTCCCAGAATCATAGTTTTCTGGGTTGGAGGATCCAGATTGTTTCAATGCTAGCATTCCTGCCTCCAACCAAGGCCTTAACTCTTACTGCGTTCTTTCAGTCCCTTCTTCCTCTGGCTACGATCACACCCAGAGAGTTTCTGAGAGCTCTGGCTTACATGGCTTCCACCATTCCTAGGCTTCCTCTAGCCAAGCTCCACATGAGAAAGCTTCAGTGGTTTCTCAAGTCATTTTGGCTTTATCATTCTCATCCTTTATGTAGATCAATATACATGTGTATATACCTTTAAGCAGCTATTACCAGAGTATAAATAATGAGCAGGTACAAGCTTGACTGCCATTTTGTAGTTAGCTGTTGAGATGTGAGCACGTATGTATGTAAGCTCTGTTTGTTTGTTAGTTCGTTCATATTTAAAGATGCTGCTACCCATCCTGATGTATTTGTATGTATTAAAGCATCTGAACGAAACCCCAAGCCTTCTTATTATTTGTAATAGAGACGAACAAGTGACATGGTGATAGAAGTGAAAAATCCAAAAGGACGTAATGTCAGAAATGTCATATCTAAAGGGCCTGCAGTCAGAACCAGCATACTAAAGGAACATGAAGCTTAAAACAGCTTGGTGAAAATGATTTAAGGGACTTTATCCAGATGTTGGTGGAATATACAGCAGTGGACCATCCCAAAACTGTGCATACTTTGTAAAACAAGTCTGTTGGCTGTTGGTGAAGCACCCACCAAGAGGAGAAAATGCTGAGAGAAGAAAGGAGCCACTTTTGAGATTTTAAGTATTTTTCTTCAGATTAGTTGTTAAGATTTCTGCATTGCCGCCTACTTTTTGGCATTTTCCAGCTTGCTAAACTTGATATATATATTAGAAACTGTATTTAGAACACATCTAGAGGCCTGTTTACTGCATTTCCTGTGTTGCACTTATTTTAAAATCGTTTTTTTCTTAAAACTTGCATTTTACCTGTCTCTGGCTTAGCACTCAAGTGTGGGGTCATTAATTGCACTGTTCTAACTTGTTGCTACTTGTGTATCTCTGCTATCTTTAAACAAAACAAAAAAAATCTTGCTTTTTTCCCACTTTCTGAAATTTAAAAAAAAGTTCAGTTACAGATTTGCTGTTCTGAACTGTTTGTAAGTTTCTTGGAGGCCATTGCTTGCTTGGGCTAAAGGGAAGTCTCTGTGTTCATCAGTGGCAGTGGTAAACACTGAACAGCCTGCCTGCCCCTGTGAGAGTGGTTACTGCCTAGAAACTGTAGTTTTATTGGCCATTTTGGGTCAATTCCAAACTCCTTGATCCCCCTCTCTTAAAACCCGATTGCCTCGTGGTTTTGGCGTCTTTTCAGACTTGTTGGCTGTTGGTGAAGCACCCACCAAGAGGAGAAAACGCTGAGAGAAGAAAGGAGCCACTTTTGAGATTTTAAGTATTTTTCTTCAGATTATTTGTTAAGATTTCTGCATTGCCGCCTACTTTTTGGCGTTTTCCAGCTTGCTAAACTTGATATCTGTATTAGAAACTGTATTTAGAATACATGTAGAGCCTGTTTACTGCATTTCCTGTGTTGCACTTATTTTAAAATTGTTTTTTTCTTAAAACTTGCATTTTACCTGTCTCTGGCCTAGCACTCAAGTGTGGGGTCATTTATTGCACTGTAATAACTTGCTGCTACTTGTGTATCTCTGCTATCTTTAAACAAAACAAAAAAAACAAAAACATCTTGCTTTTTTCCCACTTTCTGAAATTTAAAAAAAGTTCAGTTACAGATTTGCTGTTCTGACCTGTTTGTAAGTTTCTTGGAGGCCATTGCTTGCTTGGGCTAAAGGGAAGTCTCTGTGTTCATCAGTGGCAGTGGTAAACATTGAACAGCCTGCCTGCCCCTGTGGGAGTGGTTACTGCCTAGAAACTGTAGTTTTATTGGCCATTTTGGGTCAATTCCAAACTACTTGACCCCCCTCTCGAAACCCTCTTTTGCACGTTTTTGCGCATAGCTCAGCATCGGGCAGCGCTGCTTAATCAGGTTTAAACTATTCCCGGCTCCACAAAGTCTGCTCCTCACTTTTTCCCTTAGAACTGTTCCAAATCTCAAATTAAGCACTCTATTTTCCTTCTAAAACCCAGCAGTAGCTAGGATAAGTGTCTTATAAGTAAGCACTAATAAACTAAAGCACTACACCCTCTTATACTCCCTTTAAGTACTTGGCTCCCTATTGGTCCTTTTTGATCAAGTCAAAAAGTAATTCCTTATACTATTCTGGCATGTCCAAAAGTCATTTTCAGGTTTACTCTCCAGTCCAGCTGGTGAATATGGGAATCTTGAGGCAATGTTACAACTGCCTTATGTACACAGACCACCCTCTCCTCTACCTAGCAAGCTCAAATATATGTGAGAGATGCAACTATATAGCCAAACTGGAGTCTGAGCTCTCTCAACATAGTACTGGCATGGTCAGTCTGGAGGAGAAGGTAATCACACACACCACAAATCCAGTCTCACACAAACCTATCGCAACAGCAAACCAAACACATAAACACACAAAAACGTACTCGGGGCTCTAAATAAAAATCTGCCCAAGCAACAGAGACCTCCAAAGCAGACATCCAAGCAACTGCTACCCCACAACAATACCCACATATCACATAGTTCACAAAGTCAGTGTGCCACACAGTCACAGCCCTTAAGGCTAAACAACACACCTAATACACTTGTAATAGGTGACTCTATTGTCAGACACACTGACGTCCCTCTCACCAGGCTGAAGAAGGAGAAGGTCACTGTAAGCTGCCTGTCTGGTGCCAGGATCCACCACATAACACAAGCACTCAGGTCACTCCAAAGCAAGTACAAATATGACTCCGTCATTGTCCATGCTGGTGTGAATGACCTGAGATGTACCTCCCTGGATTACATGAAAAGAGACATAGAGGAGCTCTCTGATCATGTGGCCCAGGCCAGTATGACCCTGACCTTGAGTAGCATCTTACCCTCACCAAGAATGATACCACAGTATAAAGACAAAATGATCAATTTCAACAATTGGCTAAAGTATTGGTGTTACTCAAAGGGGATCCAGTGTCTGTCAGCCTGGGATGACATGCTTGACAAGCCACGTTGCTTCGCTAAGGACGGCTTGCACCTGTCACCCCTGGGTTTTCAAATACTGGCCAAGGCTCTTGCCACCCCCATAGTGCCTTTTTTAGGCAAGGCTCAAAAGACAAACACACCTAATTAGACAACACAAGGAAAAAGAAACTAAGGGTAATGCTGCTCAACGCCAGAAGTCTAAACCTCAAGATGCACGCACTCGAGGCTGTCCTCATTATGGAGAATATTGATATCTTTGCAGTAACAGAAACCTGGTTCAAGGCTCCCGAGAGCACACAAGCACTACCAGGCTATACCCCATACCATGCTTTTCGGCCCCAAAACTCAGACCGAACCACAAGAGGAGGGGGAGTATCCATATTCATCAAAGATACCCATACCTCCAGGCTAGTGGTACTGCACGAAGCATCTGAGACCATCCATGTGCAACTAACAGTGGGCAAAACTGCCTTCCAGTTTGTAGCCTACTACAGACCACCCTCCCAAACTCAGGAACCCCACTCAGCTTTCCTGAAGACACTGGAGAATATGAAGGTCTCTCCAAACACCATTATATTGGGTGACTTTAACTACCCAAACATAGACTGGGAGCACTACTCAAGCCCCAACACCCTAGCCCAATGGTTCCTAGAATTTATAAACTTAAATGCTATGGAACAACTGGTCACCACTCCCACAAGAGGGGAAAACATATTGGACCTGATCATCACCAACATGGGGACTCTATGTTCCATACCAGAGGTATACCCCTCACTGGTAAGATCTGACCATAAATTAATCACTATGGACATCCATATCCCGTCCCCACCCCCAGCAAAGGAAACCACAGTCAAAAACTTCTCAAAAGCAAACTTCCCACTTCTCAAAACCGAGGTGGAATCCTTCAAAGCCCTAGGGCCAGTGGAAAATATGGCCCAAACCACAGAATCCTTTACAAACGCATTCTATGGATACCTACAGGAATGCATGGATCGTGCTATCCCAAATAAAACCAAGACACACTCCTCCAAAGGCAGGAGACCTGTCTGGTGGACCTCAGCCATAAATAAGCTGTACACCAGAAGGAGGAAGCTACTACATGATAGAGCAAAATCCCTGAAAGGGAAGGCAACTCTGATCAGTACCAGCAAGAAACTACGATCCCTCATAAAATCATCTAAGGCTAGCTTCGAAAGAAAAATTGCACAAGACGCTAAAGATAATCACAAGGCTTTCTTTAGTTATGTCAGAAACCTGGGTGGAAACTCCCAGATATGCTCTGAGTTAGTGCAAAATGACAAAAAATACACTGAACTCACAGACATTGCCAACATCCTGGCAGACAGGTTCAGTGCAAACTCCCCCCCCAAATGAGCAAATGACTATCCCAACAGAGTGTAGCCTCCCTGACATCACAGATGCATAGGTGAGAGCTGCCTTCTCCAAAGCAAAAAACACAGCATCAATGGGACCGGACAGTGTCCCGGGCTGCATTTTACACGAGCTCCAAGAAGAACTGAACCCTCACTTAAAATCACTGTTTAGTTTCAGCCTTACAACAGGACATATGTACCCAAAGAATGGCGTACAGCAACAGTGGTCCCACTCCATAAAAGTGGTGCCACAACAGACTCCGGAAACTATCGCCCTATAAGCCAAACTACCCTGGTCTGCAAAGCTATGGAGCGTATCATCATGGAACTCATAAACAAAGACATTGGGAACCTCCAAACACTGGATCCTACCCAATTCGGCTTTGTTAAGGGCAGATCTTGCCTCTTGAACCTGGTCAATTTCTTTGAAACAGTCACCAAGGCCATAGACGAAGGGAAGGTAGTCCACACAGCCTACCTTGACCTTGCAAAAGCCTTCGACACAATACCCCACTCGGGCATCATAAATAAGCTCACCAGCTTAAATATCAACCCCTATGTCACAAGATGGGTTGCAAACTGGCTTAGGGATAGAACCCACATGGTCAGAATTGCAGGTGCCATGTCAGACTCTAAACCAGTTACAAGTGGCGTCCCACAAGGCTCAGTCCTGGGACCTCTCTTGTTCGGTATATATTTCTCTGAGGTACAGGCTAACACAGGAGGACTATGGCTGATAAAGTTTGCAGATGACTGCAAACTGGGGGCCATAATCGACTCGCCGGCTGACACAAGCATCCTCCAAAAAGGTCTCACAGAGACAGATAACTGGTGCCAGAGCCATGGCCTAAAGCTAAATGCCAAAAAGTGCATAGTCATCCCCTTTGGGAAAAACAAAGTGCCCACAAATTACCACATAGGTGGTAATCCATTAAGTACGGAAGAAGTAATTAGGGATTTGGGGTCCCAAGTAGATTGCAATCTCTCCTTTGACAATCACATTGCCAAAGTGGTTAGAAAGACATTCTATATAGCCCACCTTATCACAAAGGGGTTCACATCTAGATCAAGAGTGGTCATTGTGCCCCTCTACTCATCACTCATCAGGCACATAATTGAATACAATGCCCCATTTGGGATGTACCTTACAAAGTACCTCACCAAGAAGATCAAGGAACTCAAACAGATGCCCTACGCAGTTAGGCTAAAGAAACTCCAGCTCTGCTCAGTTGCTTACCGCCTACTCAGAGGCGATCTGTGCCTGACGTATAAAGCCATGTCCAACCCAGAATTAATGGACATGCTCCACCTCAAGAAATCCAAATCCATCAGAACTACATGCTCCAGTGACTTAAACCTAAGCACAGAAATAAATAGAACATGCTGGAGGGACAGATTCATATCCCAGAGGCTCCCCTCACTCTGGAACAAAATCCCAATCCATGTCAGACAGAGCCCCTCAATGACCCTCTTCAAGAAGAATCTTGATGTTTGGATGGAAGATCTTAAATTTACCCCTGGGATCTCTTCTGTGTCTCTGCTAGACAAAGGCACAGTAAACTAACCTTAAATGGGCTATCTTCTGTGACCTGCTATACAGAGGCACAGTAAACTAATCTAAGAAGGGTGGCGAAAGCCAAACACACTCTGGCTAGGCTTGTAAATGCCCTAGGGCAGATAGCCTAGTATCAACCTATGAACCTGTAAAAGAATTTCAGGTGTAACATCTTGCTCAGCACTATTTCTGTTTGCTTAATATGAAAAGAGGCATACAGAACATTCTAAATAACATTTGCATAAGCAAATATGTACAATATTGAAAAAAATATTCGATTTACTATGGAAATGTTTGAAATAAGGTACAAATTGCATAAAATGAACAAAATAAAGGGAAACAACCACATTTTTCACAAAGCACATCTAATTTCATATTAAGCAAAGATATCCGAGTTTTCAGAAGTGTATAAAGTGTTCGCATGTTTGTGCAGTGTTACAGTAAAGTTATTTTGCAAAGTATAGCCATCACAGAGCATATTTCTGAAAGCAAAGTATTCAAAGAGTTTATTGTGCCTTTGAATGCTGTTACAAGCTCAGAGAACAGTAATTACAAAGGCCATATTTTCAGTGTGTTGTATATTTTGTGGGCATGGCAGATGGATTTCAAAAACCCAGCACACTTGTGTTTGACAGTAATATTGCTGAGAACCAGAGAACGTTTGAGCAAGAATACATTTTCATACAGGCTGCATTTTTTGATAAAGTTGATCATACAAAGGCATTTATTCTACTTAATTTAGCTGGGTCAGAAGCAGTGGCGTAGCTAGAGTTTACGCCGCCTGAGGTTGTCTTTGAGTTTGATGAAGTTCAAAGATTTGTATCGAATGAAAAGCGCTTCATGAATAAAGGATAGTAACTCTCAGCAGGTTGCCACGTATTTTTTGGTTTATAGTAGTTTTGTTTTGTGCAATTACAAGTATTACCTGGTTGTCTCTGAGTTTGCCACCTCTCCTCCCTTGCAAAAATCATAGTCATATGGGCCCCCCATACAAAGCCTCTCCCCCACAGCCATTCCAGTGCCCTACTTAATTTAGCTGGGTCAGAAGCAGTGGTGTAGCTAGAGTTTGCGCCATCTGGGGTTGTCTTTGAGTTTGCCGCCTCTCCTCCCTCGGGAAAATCGTCATATGGTGCCCCCCATACAAAGCCCCCCCCCCGCAGCCATTCCAGTGTCCCATTACTTGGCTGTTTCTCCCCATCTACCATAAACACCATAATGTGCATACTGCTTTATTCTTTACTTCTACAATGATAATTTGGATTTAATTTAAAAAACTTTTATTTTAAATTTTATAGCACAAACACTGATAGATATCTGCTAAACAAAGCAATACAGTCTCACAATAAAAACAGACTTAGCATTAAAGCTTCTCTGCCCTTGAAACTCACATTCATTGAAAAAGCATTAAAACCCACATTTAAAGAAAATGCATCTGGCCAATGGCAGATAAAATTTATCTTTGGGATGTTTTCAAATCGTAGGTCCTTTGCACACATATTTAAGACAATGAAAACATACATGTGTTCTTTGATTCACCTTCCTGATTTTATTAAATTATATTCCTTGTTTAATACAGCACACTTGTTAGAGTGTGTTTTAAATTTATTGTTTTGAACATTTTTCCAGTAAGCAATGACACAAAATGCATGAACTAATAATGACAAAACTGCCCTGTTCAGAACATTTCCATCATAAAAGTCTACTCAAACTTTTGTCATTACAGTCCACCAATGTCAGTAAATATGCACAATCTCTGCAGAAGTAAAAGTCATCTAAATAATTCCACATTAAAGATATCTGTAACTAATAAAGAGGTTGCTGCTAGCAAGCAACTTTATATCATTGTTTCATCTACAAATAAAGTGTCTACCGCCCTTGAAGAATAAATTGCCCATGTAACATTAAAAAAATGATAAGTTAGTAATATTGCAATAGGAAATGGATGGCAAACTGATAACAGGTTTGTAGTTACTAGGTGTCTCATCCAAAGGAGGACATTCTCAGGACTACAGCATCCAGTCCCTTTAAAGTACAACACAGTACAGTATCAGCAATCCATCTACATACTGTGGGAATAGAATCCACAGCCTTCTGCAGCAAAAGCAAGTATACTACCTGTTGTACTACTAACAATGTAAATAGACTAACATAAGCAGTACCAAACTTCTCTTCCCCTGAAGCGCTCTGCTCCTCGTAAAATCCACTTGACATTCAACTATATCTGTCAACTTTGCAGCACAATAAATCTAAAAAAAGCCAAAATTTATTTGGGGGGGGGGGGGGGCAAAGGTACAAAACCAGGGACACATTTTTTAACATTGCTTGTATAACCTTAGAAACATTGCTTGTATAACCTGAGAAAGTTGCTAGAATTAAATGTTTTGCGTTAACATGAAAGATAAGAAGACTGAAAATTAGATGTCATTATTTAGTGAATTCAGTTCTCACGGATTTCCCAGAAACCGATAACTATAAGAGGAGCAGACCAAAAATATGAGCCAAATGTATAGCATCCACCCCCTTTAAAGTACAACACAGTAGAGTATCAGCAATCAATCTACATACTGTGGGAGTAGAACCCACAGCCTTCTGCATCAAAAGTAAGTATACTACCTGTTGTGCTACAAACAATGCAAACAGACTTGGTGTAAACAGTATGAAACTTCTCTTCCCCTGAAGCTCTTAGCTCCTTGTAAAATCCACTTGACACTCAACTATATCTGTCAACTTTGCAACATAATAAATCTGAAAAAAGCCAAAATGTATTGGGCGGGGGACAAAGGCACAAAAACAGGGACACATTTTAAACATTGCTTGTATAACCTTAGAAAGTTGCTAGAATAAACTATTTTGTGTTACCATGCATTTCCTGAAAGATAAGACTGAAACTTAAATGTCATTATTTAGTGAATTCAGTTCTCACTGATTTGCCAGAAAACCACAAATTTTAAGAGGAACAGACCAAAAGTATTAGACAAACATTTCTAAGCCGGGACAGTTCCTTGAATAGGTAGAGAATTCAGACTCTTGTTCCCTGGGGCATTTTATACACACACACACACACACACACACACACACACACACACACACACACACACACACACACACACACACACACACCTCACTTTCTTGCTGCAGTTGACTCCTGTTGAACTCATGTACACACAAGAGCACCTGTCTACATAATTCTCCGTAAAGCTGCTGAAATATGCTTGCTATACACTGAGAGCTTAAAGCTGCAGAAATCTGCTCACTACACTGAGAGCTGCTTAAAAAATCTCCTTACTTGTTTGCAGTTGAACTCATTCCACATTCGGAATTCCCGACATAAACATCCACTCGGCTCTTCGCTTGTTTGTGAAAGTAGCATTTAAACTTCACGTACGACACGTCAACAGTGTGATGTGAATGGACCGGAAAAGCATAAACATCCACTCGGCTCCTGGCTTTAACATGAAAGTAGCATTTAAACTTCACATATGGCACATCAGCAGTGTGATGTGAATGGACTGGAAAAGTGTCGCCCAGGGCAGACCGCCCCTCAACCCCTCCTGGCTACGCCACTGGTCAGAAGCTATAGAAAAGGAACTTTCATTTGTGTATGCACCTGCTATTTATGCTGGAGAGGGGGGGAAACCATCCTATTGTTCTACAGACTGAGTCAAGAGAGGACCCAGAGTGCTTAAAATGCAAATTTAGAGAAATGTGTAACCCACAGACAACTCATAAAATGGAAAGGCACTTATTTTACACAAGGGATCAAAGGCCTGGTGAAACATTTGCAGCATATAACTGACTTGAGAAATAAGGCTAAAATGTGCAGATTTGGTGACTTAAGGGATGAGTTGATAAAGGACAGACTTGTGTGTGGTATAAAAGGTGAACTTGTGTGTGGTATAAAAGGTGATGCTGTGAGAAAGATTTTGCTTCATGACAGTGATTTAGCTTTGAATAAGACCATTGAGATTTGTCAGATATACGAGATTGCAGAAACGCACACATATATGCTTACAAATGAGAACAGCTCTAAAAGACAGTGATAAAGCTCATGTTGATAGTATGCAGCACGTGGTTGAAAGAAACAGGCCCAAGCACATGGCATCCCCTGATGCACCTACTGGTAAACCCCAGAACTTTCTAGCACATTCCAGACTTCTTACAGCCTCAGTGAAATACAAGAATGAGTCAGCAAACTCAAAGCATGGGCCCCCACCCACTTTCATTTCCAACTGTCATAATTGTGGTGGAAGTCATGAACCTAAAAGGGAAACTGTTTAGCTTTTGGTCACTGATACTACAAATGTAATAAATGGAATAATTTCAAAAGATTTTGTAAGTTAAAAGAATGTGGGCACTTCTTTATTAAAAGGGAACATTTTAAGAAAATAGTTGATCAGTTAGACTGTGACAAGCCTGCTCTTTATGTTGATGGTGTGTTAGTGCTGCTTGAAACAGTTAATTTAAGGGGCAAGAATGACATATTTTGTACTGTTTGGATAAATGGCAAACCCACAGAGCTCAAAGTTGACACAGGTTCTAAGTACAATGTTATGTCTGCAGAAACATTTGCTGGAGTATGTAAAGGTGAAAGGCTTGATGTGGCAAGGTGTGCAAAACCTGATGCTTATGGAGGTGAAGAAATTCACACCGAAGGCTCAGTTGTGCTTTCATGTTACTCTGCAAGAAGAAACTACGGCTTATTATTTTGTGTGGTCAAGAGGCACGTTCAGTCATTATTAGGGCTCGAAGACTCTGAAAATGGGACTAATTTAATTTAATAAGGAAGTCCATCCATCTAGCTAGCCTTAAAGACTACTACTATAATTTTACCCAGCATTTTTTTCTACCTATGCTGATCTTTTCCAAGACAAACTAGTCAAACCTCCAGTTGTGTACTCCATGACGTTAGACCCAGAGGTCAGTCCAGTTATTAGGCCAGCACGTAAAGTTCCAGTAGCCATGCAGGAAAGAGTTAAAGCTGAGTTAGATAAAATGGTGTGACAAGGTGTGATTTATCCAGTTGAAACTCAAACAGAATGAGTATCTTCTATGGTGGTAGCTCATAAGAAAAGCTCAGATGACATTAGAATATGTATTGATTCAAGAGATTTGAACAAAGCACTAAAAAGATCTCATCATCCAATGCACACAGTTGAAGAAGTTGCAGCCTTGATGACAAATGCCACTATTTTTTCTGTCTTAGATGCAAAGAGTTCATTTTGGCAAATTCAGCTAGACAACAAATCCTCATTGCTCACTGCATTTGGTACTCCATTTGGCAGGTACAGATATCTGGGAATGCCATTTGGGATAAATTCTGCAAGTGAAGTGTTTCAGCATGCAATGGAGGAAATTTTTTTGGGTATCCTTGTGGTATTATAGTAGACGACATACTAGTAGACCGTGATGAAGTTGAGGAAGACAGAAACCTCAGAAAAGTTCTAGAAAGGGCACATGAAGTGAATCTTAAGCTCAATGCACAGGAATGCAAAGTCAGGCTACAAGAAGTTCCTTATGTTGGTCATTTATTCACAAGTACAGGCCTACAACTAGACTCTTCAAAACAATCAGCCATTCTCGAGATGCCACCTCTAGACAACATTTAAGCCCTGCAACGTTTTCTTGGCATGGTCAACTACTTGGGCAAGTTCATTCCAGACTTGAGCCAACTTTCAGCACCACTCAGAGAGCTGACACATAAAGATGTATCCTGGTCTTTGTCAGAACAACACCAAAGAGCATTTGATGTCCTGAAACAGAGAATTGCCAGTCCGCCGATGCTCAGATACTTTTGATGTTCACAAACCAGTAACACTTTCCTGTGATGCTTCGAAATTTGGACTTGGTGCATTTATTCTATAAGAGGATCAACCTGTTGTCAGTGCATCGAGAACTCTTACCCAAACTGAAAAACAGTACGCCCAGATTGAGAAAGAGCTTTTGGCAATTGTGTTTGGATGTCCGAAGTTCCATGATTATGTTTATGGTAGACCTTGTGACGCCCACGCCCTGGCCCAGCAGTCAAGGAGCCTCAATCCTCACCACTAACACCACAGGCCCTCTGTGGACGCCCTGTCTCATAAAAGAGGAAAGGATAACAAATACACACAGCAAAGTACAATTTCCCTTAAGTGCACACAAAGATCACAGTCAGTCTGGGTCTGGTTGCTCCCTTGCTCCCCAGGTCCCCAATAAGACTCCCCACTAGCACAGTTATACGGTCCAGATCTCAGCCTAGCTGGCAAGCTAACCTCCATTACCCTTTGTTCAACCAGTGCTTCATGTCTCTGCCCAAGTAGCTGACACACACACACACACACACACACACACACACACACACACACACACACACACACACACACACTTTGAGATAAGTATTTTTACAACTTCGCAGACACCCCTGGGAAAGGCTGACACAGATTCTCCATCTGTGCCCCTTTACCCAGGCTATATGGTAGTAATCACTGCCACCACCAGCAGCTAATAATCAGCTACCCAAAGCCCCTGAAAAGGATGTCCAGTTATTACTGTGCAATATTATTATCCATTAGCAGTGTAACTTATGCAATCTTAAGGCTTTGGAAGGGCTTATCACAGGATCACTTATAAACATGCAGTGTACTCTAGAGATTAATTTAGCTCTAAACCAGCCACAGTTGAGAAGGGTTTAAAATATTTAATAATAAATACTAAAAACACGACAATACTACTACACCACAGTGCTATTCAAGAGTTCAGAGATCACACAGAAACTTAAAATGATTCTATAGTACAGTTCTGGCATAACAGAAAAACACTTAATCTAATCTTTATAGTCCTAGCTATTTCTACAAGAAAGCATACTTCTAAAATAACTTACTTACACAGAGCAAGGCAGTGCTGCGTTGAGTAGTCAGATCAAAATGCTTAATAATCTCTGGTTCTCACTCTTTAAATTGAAACTGCAGTTCTGCTAAAACATTGCATCATCTTTTTCACCCTTCCTGGAGTTCCCATGCTACACATTAACTGCATTTACATTCTTTTACACTTAGAGCAATAAAGGACATTCCAATGTAAATTCTGGTTGTTAACTTTAGCCTTAAAATAATAGGCAGGATGCTTACACCAGACTCATCGACTCCAAATTCTAACTTCAAAGTAATATGCATAAAGTAATTTTAATTTTTAATTTCAAAGAACATTTGAAATGCTTGGCTTAGTTTTCCTTACAGCAGATGGCAATGTTGCCACAGTCTTGAAGTTCACATTTTACAGTGTTTTCTTTTATTTACAAAACAAACCTATATTTCACATTTATATTTACAAATGCCAGAATTATGTATCAAATTCTATCTGGCTAGGCTGGCAGCCTTCACCCCTTCTCTACCAGTCTTCACAGACCTATCCAGATCAAAACAGACCACCAACCATTGGTCACTATCCTGAGAAAGCCAATGCATTCAGCTTCAGCCAGACTGCAATGTATGATGCAAAAGTGCAATTTCAACCTGGTCTATAAGAAAGGCAAACTTCCTTATCT
Organism: Protopterus annectens; assembly: GCF_019279795.1. Taxonomy (NCBI): domain Eukaryota; kingdom Metazoa; phylum Chordata; order Ceratodontiformes; family Protopteridae; genus Protopterus; species Protopterus annectens. Next base: position 343,839,800 of record NC_056729.1, read on the forward strand.
TGCTGATACATTATCCAGATCACCCAGAAATATCTCTGAACAAAATGTCAAACAAGGTTCTCAACTGTTTGATGGTTTTGAAGTTATGGAAGTGTGAAATTTTTCTTCCGCATGTCTTGAGCTGAGAGAACACACAGGCAAAGATCCAGTTTTGCAAAAAGCTCAACCACTTTATCAGTCAAAGATGGCTGCCAGAGCAATCTAGTTTACCTCGAGAACTGCAACCTTATTTTCCATGCAGAGGTGAGATGTCTGACAAAGGTATCATTATGAAAGGTCCGAAAGTAATTGTTCCAAAATCCTTGCAACCTGAGTACATTACTGTCTTGTATCATGGTCACCCAGGAACCAAATCTATCAAAAGAAGTGGTAGAGAGAGAGTATTTTGGCCTTCTATGCCACAAGACATTGAAAGAGCACTTTTTTCTTGTTCAGTATGTAACAGTACAAAGTCTCATCAACAGAAAGAACCACTTCAGCTTAACCAAATTCTGGAGCTACCTTGGTCAGCAGTAGCCACTGATGTCTTGAGTGGAATGGCCAACATTATTTGGTGTTAGTAGACTCTTACTCCAGTTGGTTCAAGATTGACTTACTTCCTAACCTAGCATCCAGTACTGTCATTACTAAGGTGAAGCATCATTTTGCTGTACTTTGAAGTCTGCACAAAGTTACTTTTCACAATGGCAGATGGTTTACAAGCCAACAGTTCAAGAGATTTGCAGAGGAATGGGACTGTACTCATGTCATAAGTAGTCCAGAGTACCCACAGTCAAATGGTTTGGTGGAACATGCAGTGCAAAGTGAAAAACAGTTACTAGAAAAGTCAAAACGAGACAAAAGTGATGTTTTCTTGAATCTCTTAGGTTCATAGGTTCATAGGTTCATAGGTTTATACTAGGCTATCTGCCCTAAGGCATTTATAAGCCTAGCCCAAATTATTGTGGCTTACGCCACCCCTTATATGAAAAAATACTGTGCCCATTAGTTTGTTGTGCCTCTGTCCAGCAGTGACCCAGAGATGATTATCTCCCATCCACAGGTCTAGATTTCTCTTGAACAGAGTCAGCGAGGTGCTCTGCCTCACATGGACCGGGATTTTATTCCACAGCATAGGGAGTCTCTGAGTGATAAATCTATCCCTCCAGCACGTCCTATTTATATCCGTGCTAAGGTTTAAGTCGCTTGCTCTAGTGGTTTTGGTGGATTTGGATTTTTGAGGTGGAGCATGTCCATTAATTCCGGGTTGGACATGGCCTTGTATGTCAGGCACATGTCACCTCTGAGCAGACGGTATGCGACTGAATAGAGCTGGAGTTTCTTCAATCTGGCAGCATATGACAGATTTTGGAGTCCCTTTATCCTTTTGGTGAGGAACTTTTGGGGTCTCTCCAATTGCTGCAGATGTCGGGTGAGATACATCCCGAATGGGGCATTGTACTCGATCATTGGTCTGATAAGTGAAGAGTACAGAACAATGACCTCACTAGAACTGGATGTGAATCCCTTCATGATCAGGTGGGCAATGTAGAAGGTCTTTCTTGCCACTTTAGCAATGTGAGTGTCAAGGCCACTGTCAACCTGGGTCCCCAGGTCCCTGATAACCTCTTCTGTGCTTAGTGGATTGCCACCTATATGGTAGCTTGGGGTTACCTTGTTTTTCCCGAAGGGTATGACTATACATTTTTGGCGTTTAACTTCAGGCCATGGCTCTGGCACCAGCTATCTGTTTCCGTGAGTCCCTTCTGAAGGATATCCGTGTCCGATGCACTTTCCACTATGGCCCCCAGTTTGCAGTCATCTGCAAACTTTGTCAAAAGTCCTCCCATGTTGGCCTGTACTTCTGAGAAGTAGATGCCAAACAATAGGGGCCAAGGACCGAGCCCTGTGGGACACCACTTGTGACCGGCTTGGAGTCTGACACAGCGCCAGCAACTCTAACCCTGTGGGTTCTGTCCTTAAGCCAGTTTGCAACCCATCTTGTGACATATGGGTTTACATTTAAGCTGGTAAGTTTTTCTACAATAAAGGTCAAGGTAGGCTGTATGGACTGCCTTTCCCTCATCAATGGCCTTGGTGACTATTTACCAAGTTCAAAAGGCATGATCTTCCCTTGACAAAGCCAAACTGGGTCGGGTCCAATGTCTGCAAGTCCCCTATATCTTTGTTTATGAGCTCCATTATGATCCTCTCCATAGCTTTGCAGACTAGACTTGTTATTACCAGGGTCCGTGAGAGGCCACCTTTGGAGTGGGACCACAGTTATCCTGTGGTAAGGCTGAGATTAAACAGCTGCCTTATGTGCGGGTTTAATTCCTCATTTAGGCACACAGCCGGGGACACCATCCGGTCCCATTGATGCTGTGTTTTAGCTTTAGAGAGAGCAGCTTTCACCTGCGCATTTGAGATGTCCGGGAGGCTACACTCGGCTGGGATAGTTATCTCTCCTTTAGGGGAGGGGTGAAGTTTGCACTGAACCTGTCTGCCAGTATGTTGGCAATGTCTGTGGGTTCAGTGATTTTTGTATCATTTTGGACTAATTCTGAGCATATCTGTGAGTTTCCACCCAGGTTCCTAACATAGCTGAAAAAGGCCTTATGATTGTCCTTTGAATCCATGGCAATTTTTCTCTCAAAATTGGCCTTAGTTGATTTTATGAGTGCTTTTTAATAATAATGATCAGGGATGACTTCCCTTTTATGGATTTTGTTCTATCATGTAATAGCTTTCTCCTCTTATTGTAAAGTTTGTTAATGGCTGGGGTCCACCAGACTGGACGTTTGCCCTTTGTGGAAAGAGTCTTGGTTTTATTTGGGATTGCCTGATCCATGCAGTCCTGGAGGTGTTCATAGAAGGCATTTGTAAGGGCTTCCGCAGCTTAGGTTGTGGTTTCCTCTGACTCAGGGGCCTTGAAGGATACCACACCAGTCTTGAGTAGTGTGAAGTTTGCTTTAGAGAAGTTCTTCACTATGGTCTTTTGTTTGGGGTGGGGGCGGATGTGGATTTCCAGTGAGATTAGTTTATGATCAGATCTCACCAATGAGGGATATACTTTTTGTCCCCATGTTTGTGACAATGAGATCTAGTATATTTTCTCCTGGAACAGTGACTAGCTGTTCCATGGCATTTGAATTTATGAACTCCAGGAACCGTTGGGCTAGAAAGTTAGGGCTTGAGTAATGTTCCCAGTCTATATTCGGGTAGTTGAAGTCACCCAATATGATGGTGTTTGGAGATACATTTATACCCTCCAGTGTCTTCAGGAAGGCTGTGTGGGATTCCTGAGTTTGAGAGGGTGGCCTGTAGCATGCTACAATTTGTAGAGCAGTTTTGCCTATTGTTAGTTGCACCTGGATGGACCAACCTGGAGGTGTGAGTATCCTTTATGAATATGGATACATTCAGTTACAGCACAGACATCGATGTTCTCCATACTGAGAAGGGCCTGCATTTTGAGATTTAGACTTCTGGCATTGAGCAGCATTACCCTCAATTTCTTCCCATTTTTGTTTTCTAGGGTGGTAGGTTTAGAATTTGAGCCTTGCCTACTGGATCCCCTTTGAATGACACCAGACATTAAGCCAATTGTTAAAGCTGATCATCTTGTCTCTATATTGTGGCATCATTCTTGGTGAAGGAAGGATACTGCTCAGGGTTAGGGTCATACCTGCCTGGGCTACATAATCAGAGAGCTCCTCTATGTCTCTTTTCATGCAGTCATGGACAATGACTGTGTCATATTTGTAATTGCTGTGGAGTGACCAGGTGCTTGTGTTATGTGGCGGATTCTAGCCCGATAGGCAGCTTACTGTGACCCTCTCCTTGTTCAGCCTGGTGAGTGGGACGTCAGTGTGTCTGACTATGGAGTCACCTATGACAAGTATGTTTGGTGTTGTATTTGGCCTTAAGGGCTGTGACTGCTTTGCACACTGCTTTTGTGGTTTATGTGTTGCTTGTGGGGTGTCTTGAGGTAGCAGTTGTTTGGGTGTCTGCTTTGGAGGCCTCTGCTGTTTAGGTAAATTTTTACTCAGAGCCTCCGAGTATGTCTTTGTGTGTTTATGTGTTTGATTCAGTGGAGTGGTAGCATTATGTGAGGCTGGTTTTGTGGTGTGTGTAGTTGCCTTCTCCTCCTGTCTGGTCTTGCCAGTCCTGAGTTGAGAGAGCTCAGCCTCCAGTTTGGCTAAATAGCTGCATCTCTAGTATTTGTGTTATGTGGGAGGAGGAGAGGGTTGTCTGTGTACATGAGGCAGTTATAACATTGCCTCAAGATTCCCAGATTCACCAGCTGGACCGAGAGGAGATTGACAACTGACCTTTGGACATGCTAGAATAATATTGGGAAATCCTTAATTGAAAACAAGGGCCAGTGGGGAGTGAGGGTGTAGTGCTTTTAATTTTTAGTGCTGACTTATATAATTGCTTTAGTGAGCAAGTGCCAGGTAACTTGAGTGCAATGTGATACAAGTAACTAAATGCAAAACGACAAACAGTAACTTTCTTTCAAGTGAAACAAGGAAATAAGTACAGTAAGCAATGCAGATATCACTAGTGATCCACAGAAGCTGAGAAGTTGCGTATTAGGTGAATTAGCTTCCAGGAAATAACAAGCAAACAAACAACAAGTATATAAACAAAGCTAGATTCAGTAGGCCTGGATCTAGTCTATGCTAGAGCAAACAAGGTGAACCAATTTCAGTAAGATACAGTTCAAATATTCAGGCACTATAAACCTTTAACCAGAAAATTCCCAGCTCAGAAGGGCAGAGTCCAGCCTCTTCTCCCACAAGAGTGCAGACCACGAACCTTCTTAATGTAAAATAACTGGCCTGAAGCCCAAGTGCCTAAACCAGAACTAATACACTTGGACACTGGGCTCTCAATCAGCAGTTCCCAACTTAGAAGGATGAAAGCTACCTGTCCTGCCACCACAGTGCTTGCCACAAACCTTCCTAATGTAAAACAACTGGTCTGAAGCCCAAGTGCTTAATCCAAAAGACTTGAATGATAGCTACACTTTAATCAAGTTACAACCAAGCAGTAATAAATACCATTGAATACTTTAGAGAATGTCTGGATTAGTGCTCAAGTTACACAAACAAAGCTAGATCCAGCAGGCCCGAATCCAGTCTATGCCACAGCAAACAACAACTTCAGTAAGAAACAGTTCAGATATGCATGCACTATAAGCCTTTAACCAGAAATTCCCAGCTCAGAAGGGCAGAGTCCAGCCTCTCCTCCCACAAGAGTGCAGACCACGAACCCTCTTAATGTAAAATAACTGGCTTGAAAGCCCAAGTGCTTAAACCAGAATTAATACACTTTTAGAATAACAGACACTGAGCCCTCAATCAGCAGTTCTCAACCTAGAAGGATGTAAGCTACCTGTTCTGCCACAACAGTGCAGACCACAAACCTCTCAGTGCAAAACAACTAACTGGTCCAAGCCCAAGTGTTTAAACCAAAAGGCTTAGAATGAGTTACACCAAGCAGTAATAAATACAATTGAGTATTTTAAGATGATGCAAATGTAAAAGAAGTAGGTAAAACACAAGTACAGTAAAAGCAGATGAAATTTTTTTTTTTTTTTTTTTTTTTCTGAACAAGTGCTGAGATCAAAGAAACAGATTTGAGTGCTGAAACTAGAAAAGTGGCTAGTTATAAGAAAAAAAACAAGCTGGAAGGCTTCCCTCAAACACAGAAGGGCTTCAAATAGTCTGTACCACTTAACAAGAAAGGCAGGAAATAAGCTTAATTTTTTTTTTTTTCTATTTCCCAGATGCTCTTTTTGTACACAGTAGGAGTGCCTGAAATCAGAATATGATCTCACTGCACTCAGTTGAGTGAGCAAATGAGATGGGCCCAGAGGCAGGCTGAGGGGCGGGCAGTTTCAATGCCACTAAGATTAACACCAAAACAAAAACAGGGCGGGTGGGTGGGAATAACTGAAGAAATGTTCTTTGTGATGAACATCTTGGTTCACCTGCTCAATTGCTGGTTCCATGTGTCAAGAACAACAGATCAGTGAGAAACAATCTGCTGAGGAAGCGCCTATCCCCTACGATAGACCAGTAGACTGCTCAGTCCATTACGAGAGGGAGAAGTGATGAGGATGCAAACGTCCAAAGGTTATGATCAGATTGGTGTCGTGAAGAATATTTGTCCAGAGCCGAGATTGTACATTGTGGAATCAGAAGGAGCAACCTTTATGCAGAATCGGAAACATTTGAAACCGGTGTCTGAGCCTATACCCAGCAAATAGCCTGTGAGAAAGTCTTTATCTCAGAGTGAGTTGTCCAGTGTTCCAATTCTAGAGGAAGTTCCAGAGGACATTCCTGTTGCTGCAACTAATCCAGAAGTTCCTAATACGAGTTGTGCACTGCAGACTATACCTGTTGCTAAATCTAGTCCCAACCGTTATGTTACTAGATATGATCGAATCTCTAAACCCTGTAGCAGATATGAAGCAACTTGGACGTGAGCATTGTGTTTTGTTCAAATTGTACATAGTAATGCATGCCTATCTTCTGATATTCATTTTCATGAAGAGCAATCCTTTTAAGAGGGAGGATGTAGATCAGTATGCATGTGTATATACTTTTAATAAGCTGTCCAAGGTCTTGCACCAGAGTATAGATATTGAGTACGTGCGAGCCTGACTGCCATTTTGTAGCTAGCTGTTGAGATGTGAACATGTATGTATGTAAGCTCTGTTTGTTAGTTTGTTTGTATTTAAAGATGCTGCTACCCATCCTGATGTGTTTGTATATATTAAAGTATCTGAATGAAACTCCAAGCCTTCTTATTTGTAACAGAGATGAGTGAGCGACACTTTAGATTTAGTTTCTTTATTTCCATGCCTCAAGCGGGAACTTCACTGGTGGATTTCATCAGTTGTCCCTCAACCCAGGGCTTCCTTTTCAACCTCCAATCCCCTCTCAGGAACTTTTCACAGATGCCTTGGAAGTGGGATGGGGGCGCCTCCTTCAGCCCTCTGAAGGCACAGGGCCTTTGATCACTTCGACAAAAGAAAGACCACATCAGTGTCAAACAGATGAGAGCTCTTCTGCTGGCTCTTCAGGCTTTTCATTCTCTTGTTCTTCCAGGGAACCTAAAGATTCTCACAAACAATACCACAGTGATGTGGTATGTCAACAAGCAAGGGGGGACAAGGTCTTAACTCCTATGAAAGTTAGCCCTCCAGGTTTCAGAGCTAACTATCCAGTATCAGGTGACCCTTTGGTCAGTTTACATTCCCTCAGATCAGAACATAGTGGCAGATTCTCTGAGCAGGTCCATAACACTGTCTCACGAGCGGATGCTTCATAGGGATGTGTTTCTGGACATTGTCCACCAGTGGGTACTCCTCAGGTAGATCTATTTGCCTCCCCTCTGAACAGACAACTTCCTCCCTTTTGTGCCAGAGTCCCAGGACCTCTGGCCTGGAAGGTAGATGCCCTGTCTTTTTCTTGGAAAAGGATGTTTCTTTATGCCTTCCTTCCCCTTCCTCTCATTCCAAAAGTCATGTTAATGATAAAACAGGATGCTCCCAAAATCTTGCTGGTTTTGGCCCAAACAGCATTGACACTCTCTTCTGCATCTTGCCAAGAGCAATCATCACAAGTTACCTCACAGGTTGGATCTACTCATACACGACAAGGAATCTCTTATCTATTCCCACCTGTCCACTCTTCACCTGACATTGTGGGTGATAGGTTTTTGATCCCCTACAGGCACCTGTTTTTGTGAGGACATGCTAAGGGTCCTGCAGGAGGCCAGGAAACCCACTACTAGGAAATCTTATTATCCAAATGGAAGAGGTTTTCTGTTTGGTGCCTTTCTCATAACCTGGGTCCACATACTGTGGATGTTCCTTGCGTTCTCTCTCATTTTTTGAACTGCTCAATGCTGGGTTGGCATATTCTTCTGTTAAGGCCCACTTATCAGCCATCTCTGCTTGTCTGCCCTTGACTCCCCCTTTAAGCCTGCCCCTCCTTCCAGTGACCTTAATTTTGTTTTAGAAAAATTGACTTAGGCTCTTTTTGAGCCTGCTTCTTCAGCTTCCTTACAGCATTGTTTTTAGAAGACTGTTCTTTTTTGGCCCTTATGTCTGCTAGGTGGGTGTCTGAGCTGCAAGCCCTTATGGCTTTTCCTTCTTTTTTTTTAGTTTTCCATAAGGACAGGGTGTCCCTTCATACTAATCCTTCTTTTATGTCCATGGTGGTTGATGAGTTGTCTCGTAATCAGTGTATTCATTTGCCCACTTTTTTCCCTTCTCTGTAGTCTGCTAGTCAGAAGGTTTTGCGCACCCTGCATTTGCAAAGACAACTCTGGTATTATTTGGATAAGGACTTCCAAGATGGCTGCACATTGAGTAACAGCTTAATTCTAGCTCTCCCATTGTGAAAATAGAAACTCAGCAGAGAAGGTCAGTAGACTTTGTGTTTATGGGTAAATGTCATCAACTGGCTAGTAAGTATATTGCCTGGATGGCAGGGAAAAAAAAGAAATACAGAGGACCAGGAAAAAAATCAGTTACAAAAAGTGAGGAAGAAACACTTACTGGGAAAAGTTCTGCAGCTGTTTAGCAAAAAGCAATGCAGTCTCCAGACATGAATTCCAGTAACCTACAGGAAGATATAAGACAACTGCACACAGACCTGGTTAAAATAAATGAAACACTGATGGAGTATATCAACATAAAACAAAAGGTTGTAAAAAATGAAGGAAGCTTTAAACAGATGTTCATATGAGGTGATAATGCTGCAAAATGCAGAGGTTGAAATGAAGAAAAGGCTGTGTGAATATGAGACTGCTCAGAAAGAGATATTTTAAAAAATAATAGCATTCCAGAACAGAACACGTAGGGAAAACTTGAGATTTTCAGCTATACCGGAGAAGCTGGAAGGAACAGACTAATTTTAGGAAAGCACAGATAAGCAACTGGACTGGTATTTCACAGTAGGAGTTGTTAGCTGAAAGGCCATATCATGTGTATGCTCCAAAAGTAGACCTTTAATAGTAAAGATGCAATCTTACCAGCAGAAGGAGTTGATTCCGACAAAACTGTGGCAGAAGGACAAAGTACTAAAAGTGGGAGACAGCAGAGTGTTTGTGGAGAATGATTGGTCATTGTACACCAGGCAGAAGAGGAGCAAATGTATTCCACTCTTAATGGAATGTCAGTATGCAGCTGTGAGATTCAAATTGCTGTACCCAGCTGTCTTCAAGGTACTCTTTCCTGGAGAGACAAAATCATATTTTGATGAACTGCATGCTAAGGAGATAATACAAAAGTTTGTCCAATAAAAAGTAAGCTGTGAAAAAGGAGATTCTGCTTCTTGTCCTTCTGTTAATAAAGACCACAGAGAGACTGTACTTGTGAAACGTATCCAGTATTTCAACAGAAGATGTTGGAGGGAAGGAAGGGAGCATGATAGCTGACTGGAAGAATTGAGAGTATGTTAGTAATCAAGCAGAGACAGGGTTTGGGAAATGGATATGAGCAGAAATAAAGCAAGTAACTTAATACGAGTTTACAATGCAGTAATTATATTTTTAAATATGACAAAAGAAAACCTGGAAATATTGGACTTTTTCAGAATTTGTCGGACTTGTGGGAGACTGTAAAGCATATGCTCTACTTCATGTCATTAATGTTTGGAAAAGTGCTTTGGGTGGGGAAGAGGATGGAGAAAGTTAACTGTAAGTAATGATTTTTTTCTTAAATAGTACTGTTTTTGTGGTGTGTGTTTTTCTTTACATGCTAAAGAGTAACATATTCTCAGTTATTTTTGAGTGCAATATGGATTGCAAACAGCTGTTGCCGTTCTTTTTTTCTCCCTTCTCCCTTCTCTCTCTTCTTGTTCAATTTTAAGAAATGTAGGCACTGCAGTGTAAAAGAAAAAGCCTCGTTAAAAAAGCATGATGAGAAAAAATATTGTGCTTGTTCTCACTTGCATATGGAAATGACTGGATTAAGGACCTTAGATTGATTTGGTAACAAGTTTTAAGAGAGAGAAAGTAAATGAAAAAGAATATTGAATATTATGAGGCTTTTTCTAGTAAATGCATGTTTGCTTAGTAGAATTTCTGAAGCTGGTCTTCATGCTTCTGTGGAAATAGTCTAATAAAGGGAAACTGGCTGTCTGGTTATCTAGCCATCATGGAGACAATCTGATAAAGAGAAACAGGCTACAGTCTGGTGGAGAGTGACTGACTGAGGAAGAAAAGAAAAAAAGAGAGACTGGCTAGGACATAATGTTCTCTGAAAGAATTTAGGAGTTTTCCCAGCTGGGAGAGCTGTAAAGCTAAGACAAAACCAGTTAGCACTTAGTAGAAGCACAGGCTGCAGCATGCATTTTAGCATGCATAACCTTTCTTTTAGGTTAACTCAAGTCTATGAATATGACTGTGTGTTTGGGACTTTTGTTCTAATTAAGAGGGTAAAACTTCAATATTTGAAGATGTACATAGTTTTGCTTGTTACTGTTAAGTTAATAGCTATTAGAGGAGTACTGTTTTTTGAGGGCTTTCAATAAAACAAACAAAAAAAGTTTTGTAAGAAGTGACATAGGCTCAAATGGATGTGACAAGGAACAACTGTATAAAAGTTCAACCTGCCAAACAGTGTATGCATGTAACACAAAAGCTGGAACTAGACATTTAACAAAAAGGTGTTACACATACAAGGTGGGAATAATAACTTTTTAATGCAATGATGCTTTCTGTAATGTCTGTAAATGTCAATGGTCTCACATATAAATACAAAAAAGAAAGAGTAGTGAACTGTATTAAAAGTGTGGAGTACAAATAGGTATGTTACAGGAGACACACTTAGAACTGAATATGTGAACTTCATGTTTTCAGGATGGTTATTCAGATACCTGGGCAAAGGAAAAGAGGTGTACTTATATTAATTGCAAGGGGAGCTCCAATAGTGATAGAATAGGATAAAAAAAGATAATAATGGCAAATTTGTACTGCTAACGGGCTACTGGCAAGGGAGTAGGATTACACTGGTATGTATTTATATTCCACCTAAAACTGCTGTTATGGAGCTTAAGAAAATTATGGGAAAAATAATCAGTTTTCAGCAAGGAATATTAGTTATATAGCAGTGAAGATGTGTTTGGGGGGCCCACAAGGGAAAGTGTAACAAAGGAGAGTAGATTTTTGAAGAAATTTATGAAAATATTTGGCATAGAAGATGTGAATTCAATAATAGGAATTTGGAGTGAATTTATGTATTATTCCCCAAGATATAAAAATTGGGCTAGGCTAGACAGAACTTACATTTCACAAGAACATGTGCATGTAATTGAAGGTCTTGATACTCACCCAATAACTATTTCAGATCATGCGCCAATAATAACTAAAATAAAGACATAGGGTAATTAAATAAAAATGAGACACTGGTGCTTTCGCACGTATCTGTTGAAAAGAGAGGAGTTTAAGGAATGGGTAGTAGAGATTATTCAAGAGGTATTAGAGAGGATGGCTATTTCTTCTGAAAATATAGCTAGAGAGCAGGATAAAATTAAGGTAGAGTTTAAATAGGGAGGAAATAAAATCAAGGGAGCTATGTTTAAGCAGTAACAAGAATTATTTAGAGGGACTGACAAATGTTAAATTATTGCAGAATAGTGAGAATCTCACAGAACAAGAGGAGGATCAGCTGCAGAATGCTAAGTAGACAATAAGGAATTACCTTGATAATATGCACGAGTTTAGAAAGATTGCTGTTAAGCAATTGTTTTTTGATGAATAGCTTCAAAAGAAAAAGCCCTGTTTGTTGAGTTCAGGAAAAATCACACAGCAAGTAAATCCAAAAACAGATGTGTCTGCCACTACTAAACACTCGAAGGAGCAAAAAGGCAATATAAAATCCAAAGACTTTACTGAAGGTAATAAAGTCTTTGGATTTTATATTGCCTTTTTGCTTCTTCATGTGGTTAGTAGTGCCAGGGATATACGCCTGTTTTTGAATAGTTTTTTGATAATACTCGAGCACAAAAACTTTTAGCACATCGACTCAGGCAACAGAAAGTTGAAAGGGCTATCACCAAGCTTAGGGAGCCTATAACATGGAAGGTAATGAGATCTTGTAGAGGTATTAGAAATATTTTGGAAAGTCTGTGAAAGTCTGTATAAAGTAGGGAAATATGGAAATCAAGAAAAGATACAAATGGAAATTTATGGACGAATTAAATATGTCAGACTTAGAAGTAGATGAGGCTCAATTACTAATGGTTAGGGTAGAAGAAGTGGAGATAAAACTTGTGATGTATAAATCAATCTACAGGAAAATCCCCAGGAATAATGGTATTCCTTTGGAAGTTTGAAAGCTAGAATGGAAAAATTTGATGAAGACCTGGAAGGGTTTTTTAACAGTATTTTAAGAGGAGAAGTACCAACATCCTGGAAGAAAGCAGTGGTAGCTGTAATACCTAAAGAGGGTAAAGATCCATTGGAGGCAGCTTCATACAGGTCCATTTCAATACTAAACCATGATTATCAGGTGTTCACATCTGTAATGGCTAAAATAATGACAAAAGTAAAGCTAAAATTGATAATTGTGGATCAGTTTGGTTTTGTGTAGGAAAGGTAAATATTTGACAACATTAACAGAACACTGATGATCCAGAGGGAAGCAGAATGTAAGAAAATACCATTGTTGTTGGTGGGTCTTGATGTAGAGAAAGCATTTGACAGAGTAAGCTGGGACTTTATGAGCAGGGCAATGGAAGGATTTGCATTTCCTGAAAAAAAATATAAGGTTGATTAAGAGGATATATGAGGGATTGGAGACAAAAATTAAAGTAGGTGAGGTCCTTTCTGATAATTTCTGCTTGAGCAGAGAAACCAGGCAGGGGTGTCTTCTTTCCCCTTCGTTATTTGCATTATATTTAGAACCACTGGCAAAGAAGTTAAGGGACTCAGAAATTCAAGGATGTAATTGATATGATAGTCAAGAAAAGATGGCTCTATTTGGAGATGATATTATTTTATACCTGACAAAACCAAAAGAGACATTACAGTGTTGTGGAACAGTTTGAGACAGTTTCAAATCTTTTCGGGATGCAAAATTAATGAAGCTAAAACAAAGGCAATAGCAGCAAATTATGTTCCCACACACAAATTGGTCCAGCAATAGCCTTAGGTATGGTGATATGATAAAGTGAAGTATTTTAGTATGGATTAAAAATGATTCTATTGTGGCAGCTAAGGATATCTGGGAAGAGACTAAACAAAAGATAATACAAAAATTGAGAATATAGAAGCTTTGTTATATGGATATGGATAGTAAGATACAAGCAATCAAAAGGTTTTAGTCCATTTAGTCTTGTACACAGGTCAGGCATATTTTTATCAACCAGAGGAGAAGTTGTGGATAGCAATTAATAAAGAGCTAAAGGACTTTATCTGGGAGGGGAAGATGGCAAGAGTCAAGTAGGATAAGCTGATTCTTCCAGTAGTACAGGGCAGATTGGGATTACCCAATTTGAACAGGTGTTTCAGAGCTACACAGTTAAGGCTCCTATATATAGCACAAGCAGAAAGTTATAATTCAAAGTGGAAAGGAATGATGATGCAACGGGGAAGCTCAAGAAACAAGGAGTGACTGGGATTTTGGATGCAGGCCTTTAAGGAGAATAAAAGTAATCATACAGAATATTATAGCCATAAAGTGGCAGAAAGTATTCTAAGAACTAAGCCAACACGGGAATGGAGAAAGAAGAGTCTTCCTATAGCGATGACTGCATTTAAGGATATAGACAATAGGCAAGAGGGGGCTGGAATTTATTGGAGAAAATTGGCAAATGCAAGGTATTGGGAGCAAATAACTAGAGAGAGAAAGATGATAGAATGGGAAGATGTCAAAAATTTATTTGGGCTGAAGGTTAGAGATTGCCTTCCCTGTCAAGGATTGATATCGGAGTGTAGGCAAAGAGAAAGAAATAGGGAGGTCCTAAATGAAAGACCAGCACTGTTATAGTTTTTAGTAGAATCTAGAACAGAAACTGCCATTAAAAAAGGAATAATTAGTAGAACATGTAGAATATTGCATGATAACGATAAGGATCAGTCAGAGGAGGTTAGAAACGATTGGGAAGAGAGACTTGATAAGTAATTCATAAAGAAACAATGGGAGGATATATGTATGTCTCCCAAGTATGCAACAGAATCTAGAAGATTTAGTATTTTCGCTTGGAAATGTTTACATAGATATTTTTATACCCCAAGTATATTCTAGAGAATTTTTCCTCTGGTAGATAGCAAATGTTGGAGGTGTGATGGGGAAGAAAGGGGTAATTCAGAACATTTTCTGGGAGTGCAGTGAGTTGGACTTTAATGATTCCCAGCGGGATGCACTGTCGAAGATACTGGGTGGGCAGATTGGTGTGATGAAGGACATGATTTTTCTGAGCTATGAGACAGATCCGGAATTGCCTAGACATGGTAAGGCCTTGCTGTCTTTAATTATGATGGCTGCCAGAAAAGCAATTACTAGAAAATGGAAATCAGAATCTAAACCAGATATATTAGTAGTAGTAAATATAGCAACATAGATAAAACAACTGGATTTGAGATCTTTAGGGAAAAAGGTAGGAGCAAACTATTTTGGAAAAATGAGAATTATGGGACTAATACATAAGGTGGGGAATGAGGTTTAAAAGAAGGCAGAACTTAAATGAGCTATGTAATGTTTGTCTTAAAATGATTAGGTAGATTATAAGTTATGTATAATGTTTGCAACTGGGAGTGCCTTTATGGTTTGTGATGTAACATACTTGCAACTAGGATTGTGTTGGTGTGGTTTGTTTTCATTTATGTAAATGTATAATTGCTTGTCATTAGTGATAGTATAGTAAAGATGTTTCTTGTTTAAAAAAGGGGCAGGAATTGAATAATTTATGTTATGTTGTTTAGGTTATATGATATAGCAGTACATGTGAAGTATAATGTTTGTTAATTTTAACTTGTTAATACAATTTGATTACTTTTATATAAATGTGCCTTTGTCACAAGTGATAATTCAGTAAAAGTCTTAAAAAAAAAGATATTAATCGGATAAGACTAAAGCTTTTCATAAATTTGAACAGCTTTTTGTTCATTTTCATCCTAAGGGCCGGATTTATGAAAGGCTTGCACAGATTCTAAGAGTAGTGTAAGACGGCAGACAGCCAATATGTCTGCTGAGCGATCCAGCAACAGCTGGCAGGGACGTGCATGAGAGCTTCTAAAGATACTATTGCGCGGATAGTGTTATGGTATGCAAATTACCTCATTTGCTGCTGAGGAAGCATGCCAATGGCCAAATATAAGGCCATTGGCATTTGCAAATGTTGTAAATCCTTAAAATCCATTTTTCCCCCCGATCGCCAATGTTTAAGCGTAGCGCAAATGTGCTGCACTTTAAATAAAATGAAAAAAGTGAAAAATAGCCACAAATGGGTATTGTCACTAAAAAGCTTGTTCTGCCATGCAGGTGAATGGCAGGCTGACAACAACATGGCCACTGAGTAGTAGTCGCTAAGGGGGGGGAGCTCAGTGTGAGAGATGTAACCAAGCATTAGTAGGCAATCCTATGCAAATGAGGATAAGGATAGTGAATCCCAGTTTTCCCCAGCATGTGAGCCATGTCACTAGAGTGTAAGTGTAGGAGTAGGGGAGTAGTAGAGTAGAAGAAAGGTGACATCATGAGGGGGTATGTCTGAAAGACTGCAAGCTGATTGGAGCACAGTGGCTTGTGTTTGCCTTGAGTTGCTCAGGATTGCAAGAGGCATATCTACAGTTGTCCTAGCTGAAAACAAGAAACCAAAGGTGTACGCCGTAGATATATCTGAAATTTCTTGCAAACGGGCACACAACGTGTGGGCGGAGCTGCCCCTTGTGGAAACAGAAAGGGAAAAAGGAAGGAAAAGTAGTAGTAGGAAGTTAATCAAGGAGCACTAGCAGAGCTGCCAGGTGAAATATATCAGAATCCGCCAATTACACAGGCAGTAGACTAGCCCAGCCCAGCCCAGCCCAGCACTTTAAACTCTGCAAACAGCAGTCTACCCTGTTTTTTCCCAAGAACTCTGCAACACTGCAGTATACAAAGAGTGAAAACTTAAAAAGCTTAAGTCAGACAAAATGTTAGGGGCTGCTATTGCTATCATAAATCAACATGTAAAAGATGCTGAGGGTGGTGATGTTGTGAATGCTGTTGAGTAACCCACAGTGAGGAGGCAAAGAAGAGTGTACAGACCCAGGGTAACCTACCAGGGGCTACATGAGCTGAAGATAGTGGAGCGCTATAGAGTGGACAGAGACCTCCTGCAGAAAATTGTTGAGCTGTGTCAGCCACGCCTCACACACAGAACCAACAGAGGGGAACCCATCCCAGTGGATACCAAGGTATGTGTTGGCCTACGAATACTAGCTACAGGTACCTTCCAGAGACCAACTGGTGATATGATGGGGTTTCACAGGCATCAGCATCCAGAGTACTGCACCAGTTCCTGGATGCCATGTCAGCACATGTCGGTGAGCACGTATAGTTCCCCAATTCCAGTGGGGCATTGGCCAGCAATATGCATCTTTTCCACCAAATAGAATACCCTGAGGTAGTGGGTGCAATAGACTGCACGCACATACACATCAAAGCACCACCCATTGAGCGGGATAGGGCCTACATCAACCGCAAGGGCTTCCCCTCCATCGAGTGCAAGGTCGTGTGCGATGCCCAGGGCATAATAATGAATGTGTGTGCTGGCTGCCCTGGAAGCTATCACGATTCCCACATCTGGCATCTGACACAGCTGTACCAGAGATTTGCCAATGGGGACATCCCTGACGGTCACCTAGTGGGGGATGCTGGATACGCACTGGAGCCGTGGCTGATGGCACCCATCAGAAATGCACACACATCTGAACAAGAACTCCATAATGAGGCACACACACAAACAAGAAATATTATTGAGCATGTGTTTGGGATGCTCAAGTCACGGTTCCAGTGCCTGGGCACATCTGGTGGAGCCTTGCAGTACTCACCAACTACATGTACCCAAATTGTCATGGTATGTGCCATGCTACACAATATGATCCTGCGAAAACAGCTGCAGCAGGAACAGCATGTGGCAGGGCCAAACAGCCCCCCACCATTGCGAAGGCCTGCACAGGCACAGCGTGACTTGGAGGAGGAACAACCTGAGCCTGCTCCAGTAGGCAGAAGGAGGCGTGCCCAGTATGCCTTGGCCTTGGCAAAGAGGCAACGCATAGCACATACACTGACTCAGTAGGAACCCTGGAAATGACACCTCTCTCTGACTTGCACATACAATAAAAGGGATGCCTAACTTGACACTACCTGTTTTCAAACATGTATAGGGAGTGTACTATGTGCATCCAACATAGGCAGCCCTGAAGCACCACCTGAGGCATGATTGCCCTATTTTAAGCAATATAATGCAGTACTAAGCACATTTTACCACTATTTAGCATATTTAAGCACAATTGCGCGGAACTGCGCACCGTGCAAACTAGAGCAACATTGGGCAAAGTCAAGCAAAGTCGAGCAAAGCCAGGTAAACATGCTCACACCTGCTTTACTGTTCCTTAACCAGTCAGGTCTGCCCAGCAGGAAAATAAAAAGCAGTGACAGGGCTCGAACTCAGGATACTGTGCACTATAGTCACAGTACTGAACCACTAAGCCATGACAGCATTTCACTGGCACAGACACAGCAGGACAATTGTAGACTAACGCAAACACAAACAAATGCTGTATCATGCCCTCTGAACTTCCCCCCAGGCCTATGCAGACAGATAACAGCAGGCCAGGCAGTGTGATGTGGGTTGGGTAGGCTATGAAGTCACAAACTAATATACGTGAAATTGGAAGCTAAGATCTGTAGTACAGTAGTATGCCTCAAGCCAGTACGATAGGCAACAGTACAGACTGAAATGGAGTACCTGACATAGCACTGCAGGCCTAGCAAATGTGTATAAGTGTCAGGTGAACCCTTCATCCTATGTACACCCACAGTAACAATCAGGTGTGCCCCCTGGGTAGAAATGTACAAATAATAGCTGTCCCCCCTGTATGTAGAAATGTTGATAAGTCTATGCAAAGTGACTCATGGAAGCCCTGCAGGCACAGCGTGCTTTCTGTCGATGTACAACACAAAGGTGATCCCTGAAGTAAAAACCAACTTGATTTTTCACACACGTATAGTATATATGTCCATACTGGGCATGCTCACACACTTAAACAAATTTAGCAAATTTCAGTCAGCAACATACTGAAAGGTCCTACTGAGCATGCTCACACACCAACAAATTTAGCAAATTTCAGTCAGCAACATACTGAAGGGTCATATTGGGCATGCTCACACACTTAAATAAACGAAGCAAATGTCAGTCAACAACATACTAAAAGGTCATACTGGGGATGCTCACACACTTAGGCCATGTCTGAGTACAGCAGTGGGCCACACATATCTGGCAGTTGCAGTTCTTACCCCAGAAACTTGTCACTATTCACCAATCCTGCCTTGCGCACACAGTTATATGAAAATAGACCCATATAATATATTGGACTCTTGTCATAATCAAACTATGTACTGCAAGTACTTAAGTTGTTCAGAGAAAGTGAAAATTCAAAGAAGATCAATAAATCTCCAATCAGTATCATCAATAAACAATGAGCACTCCTGACATTATCCAATCCATGTTCTGGCAAAAATATTGTCAAAGAGTCCGTAGAGAACCATGAAGCTTTCTTTCACTGTCATAAATATCAGTGTAAACTCATATATGTTCTGAGTCAGTGCAAACTGTAAATTAATACATGTGCATGACTGACATTGCCAACATCTTGTCAGACAGGTTCATACATATTTACCCCCCTCTCACTGACAAAAGGGCCCATTATCATACCTGGAGATTGTGAAAACCCAGAAATCACACGTACAATGGTTAAACAGCACTTTCCAAACCTAAAAACACGGCGTCTATGGGATGACATGGTTTCCCTAGCTGTGTCATATGTGAACTCCAAAACAAACAGACCCTGCACCTGAACAGTCTGTTGAGACTCACCCTCTGTACAGGATATGAAACTGTTGAATGCGTTACAGGAACATTTGGCGCACTCCTCAAGTGTTGGTGCACAACAGACCATGGGAGCTATTGTCTTATAAGCCTATTAAGCCTGATGTGCAAGGCCATGGAGTCCATCATGATGGAACTCACAAACAGAGCTATTGGGAGCCTACAAACACCCAACCCTACCAATTTTGGTTTGGTCAGGGGCAGATCATGGTTCCCAAACCTGCTAGACTGTTTTCAAGGCAGTCACTCAGGACATACATCAATGAAATGAGCTACACATGTCCCACATAGACCTTGAAAAGTTGTTTCCCAACATCCTGGACACATGTCGTATCCACAAAATCAACAACCTGTGCATAAATATGTATGTCATCTGATGGATTGCCAACTGGGGCACAGATAGATCCCACAAGGTAAGAATTGTGGTCTCCTGTTCAAGCTGGTAACAACTGCTGTCCCCCGTGGCTCAGTCCTGGGACCCCTCCTGTCTGGTGTATACTTTTCAGAAATACAGTCAAAACACACGAGGGATAGGTTTAGCAAAGTTTGTGGATGACTGCAAAAAAGTTGTCATAATTGATGTTTGGGACAACAGAGACATCCTTAAAAAGGGTCTCAGTCAGACAGATGTGGGGTCAAAGTTATGGCCTCGAGCTACAGTCATACAAATACCACATAGGTGCCAACACCCTAAATATGGAGGTGATAATAAGGGATCTGTGGACACATATGGATAGTCATCTCTACTTCCAGAAACACATTCACAAAGTGGTCAGAAAATCATGCTATGTGTTCTCACAAACTGCCAAGGTCTTTGCATGTAGGTCAAAGGAGGTTCCCTCTACTCATCAGTCATCAGACCTGTCAGAGAGTACCACAACACACTTGCGATGAATCTGACTAGGCACCTTCAGCAGCTGGAAAGACCACTGAAGTACCTCAACAAGAGGATTACTGGCCTCAAACAGTTGCCCCATGCAACAAGACTGAATTTAACTCAGTCTGTACTCTGTTGCATACTGTCTAGTCAGGAGGTCTCTGCCCAACAGACAGGTCCATGTCCAATGCAGAACTGATGTTCATGCGCTATCTGAAGTAAACCCAAGCTCACTGTACCACATGCTCTAGGGGTATCATCATCACAACATTAAATAGAACATGTTGGAAGGATACATTACTAACTCACAGACTTCCCTTGCTTTGGAACAGGCTCCCAACCGACATTAAGCTGAGTCCCTCACTGACACTCTTCAAGAGGAGCCTTAATCAGTGTATGTGAAACTGAACTGTCACACCATGGATCACTTCATCAGCTCTGCTACACAGAGGCTTAGAGAACTAACTCCATGGGTGGTGATAGCTGCACACTCTGGCCATACTAATATATGCCTTCAAGCAGATAGCCTATTACCTACCTGTGTACCTATATATATATATATATATATATATATATATATATATATATATATATATATATATATATATATATATATATATATATATATATGTAGGGGGAACACAGTATAATAAGCCAAAGATGGATGGGCAGAGATGTGTGTAAGAGGGTGACCATGACAGGGAGCCATCCAGGACTGTTCCACCCAGCACACATCCCAATGGCATGAAAGACATGAGGTGCACATCTCTCCCACTGTACATAACAGCCACCAGTATCTGTAAGCATTACAGAGTATGTGGTCCATGTGCCTGCTGTACAACATGACTGTACAATGAAGTACACATCTACTATCTGTAGACATGTACCTGTCACATAGGTTCATAGGTATGTAGTAGACTATCTCCACGAAGGCATATATCAGCCTACGCAAGTTGTGCAGCTTTCACCACACCATTGGGTAGTCTCCCAAGGCCTAGTTCTAATACTTAGTACCCTAAGCCCCTTTCTAGTGGGGCTGCTGATATGATGCCTCTCATGAATTGTCTGTTTCCCATCCACTCATCAAGGTTCCAATTGAAGAGTGTCAGCGAGGGGTTCTGTCTGATGTACATTGGGACTCTGTTCCATAGTAAGGCAAGTGTCTGGGATGGTACTCTCTCCCACCAGCATGTTGTATTCATCGTTCTGATGAGGTTCATATCCCTGGAATGTGTAGGGTGACTCAATGTTGTTATGTGTAGATGGAGCATGTTCAACAGTTGTGTTGGACATGGCTCTGTATGTTAGGCAGAGTGTGCCTCTGAGTAGGCAGTACGCAACGAAGAACAGATTTAGTTTTACCAGTTGTGTTGCATAACCAACTGTTTGAGGCCAGTAATCCTCTTGGTGAGGTACCTATGTGGTCCTCTACAGCTGCTGGATATGCTAAGTCGAGTACATCAAAAATGGTGCACTGTACTCAATGATGGGTCTGATGATGTAAGAGTAGAGTGCCAACACTACCTCTTTGGATCCTGATGCAAACCCTTTGTTGATTAGGTGTACCACATAGGATCTCCCAATCACTTTGGCAACATGGTTGTCAAAAGAAAGATGACTATCTACTTGTGTCCCCATATCCCTTATCACCTTGTCATTTTTAATGGGGTAACACCCTAAGTGGTAGTTTGTGGGTATTTTGTTTTCAACAAAGAGGATCACTATGCATTCCTCCACAGTGAGCTTGAAGCCATGATTCTGACACCACACATCTGTCTCATAGAGTCCCATCTGGAGAATATGTCTGTCTTCCGGGGAATCTATTATGGCAAACACTTTACAGTTCCCAGCAAACTTAGTCAACCACAACCCTCCTGTGTTGGCATGTACATTTGAGAAGTCTATACGAAACAGGAGGGACCCCAGGACTGAACCCTGGGGGACACCAGTCATTACCGGTGTAGAGTCTGACATGTAGCCAGCAACTCTTAATGTGTGGGATCTATCTGTGAGCCAGTTTGCAATCCATCTTGTGATGTATGGATTCATGGCCAGGTTGGTGAGTTCATCTATGATACCTGACTGGGGAATGGTGTCAAAGGCCTTAGCGAGGTACAGGTAGGCTGTGTTGAGCTCATTTCAATCATCTGTAGCCTGGGTAACTGTCAAAGAAATCCTCCCAGTTCAGGAGGCGTGGTCTGCATTTCACGAAGCCAGACTGGGTGTGCTCATCTGTGCGAAGGTTCCCAATCTCTGTCTTGTTGACTTCCATTATGATTGGCTCCATTGCCTTGCAGAACACACTCATCAGGCTCATAGAGCATGAATGCCAAGGGGTTTTTGGGGCCCCACCTCTGTGGAGTTTGAAGAACGTTACTGTGCAACATTCTATGGGTACATATCCTGTAGAGAGCATGTAGAGAGATGTGTAGGTATCCTTGATGAATATGGATACATCCTCACCCTATGTGCTATGATTCAGGTTCTGATGCTGGAAGATATGGCATGAGTAGTATCCTGGTAGTGCTGGTTTGCTATCTAGAGCCTTGAACTAGGTTTCTGTTACTGCACAGATATCAATATTCTCCATACTGAGATGTGGCTCAAGTGTGTGTATCTGGAGGCTGAGACTTCTGGCAGTGAGTAGCATTTAGCTCACTTTGTGGTTATTTGTGTTGGTTACAGGGTTTGGTTTGTCCTGCGTGACCGGTGTTCCACGCCTGAAGTCAGCACCTCATTGGTCCCATCTGACCATAAGCTAATTACCCTACATATCCACATTCTGGACTCACACCCCCATTAAGGAAACCATGTTAAAAAATGTCTCCAAAGCCAACTTCATGCTTCTTAAGACAGAAGTACTGAACTGCAGGACACCTATGCAGATAGACAATACAGTTATGACTGTATACCACATATGTATATTTATGAATGATGAATATGTTAAATATATTCTGAGAAAAAAAGAAGCATTCTTAATTTTAAAGTTTAATACAATGTTCCCTATGGGACTTAATCAGGAATGCTTCTGGAAAAGTTTTGTTTGAATGTTATTTCTTTAAAGGATGATTGTAGGTTATTTGGCTAATTATTTAATTAGCTAATTGTTTAATACATGTTTTAGCCTGGATATAAATGCATAGGATGTATACAAGTGTTTGTACTCTGTTAAAGGCAAGTGGCCGAGGCGCTAGAGATTTTTTTGTGTGAATTCTAATAAATTATTTCCTACTACGGAGCTGCTGGTCTGTCGTGTGTGGTATACAGGACTGTTTCTCTACCTTTTGGCAGTTGTGGTTTTGCTAATATGGCCAGTGACTCTTTAGTTGGATTACCTAGGATATTCCTAGATACTCCTTTGGATATTATACCCAAGTCTATGGAGACTGTATCGGGAACTGCTGATGTCGCAGCGGGTTCAAACTCTACTTTTACTGTACCTAGTAGAAATGATGGTTCTAATTCGAGTGAACTAGGTAATGTTGTGCTCAATAAATGGACAAAAGATAGAAAACTATGGAATCAAAATCCGTTTTCAAAAGTTGGTAAAAAAACGGAAACTTTCACTAATCCAGAGGTATGTGATTTGCTCTCTCGTATGGAAAGACTGTTGTTCAAAGAGACTGCCGTTTTTCTGAATTTGCAAAGTATGCAAAGATATGAGGAGTTAGAAATTACTCCTCGGGGTCTTAGAGCCGTCAAAAATCCTTCTACCCCATTTGATTTAACTATATCTGAAGAACGGCTATTTCATGATAGATGGATTGCAGCTGCACATAAATGCAGCTTAGAATGGGTACGCATCTTAGTTGAACGTGACCAGTTTAAAAAACAAAAACTAAGAGAAGAGATAAAGAATTTATGTAAGGATATTACTAATTTCATATCTCAAGATGATTTACAGCAGTTCTTGAGCAAAACTAATGAACAACTGGTGGGGTATGAGCATGATTTGATTGACAGGAAGAACAACAAGTTAATTCGTGACTTGCGTGATTACGATAATAAAAGTGCTTTTTTAGTGGCTACTAATCCTAAAGCAAGGAAATCACAAGTGCAATTTGAACATAAGAAGCGGTTTGCGAACAAGGAGAACAGAGCGTTCACTTAGGGTGAAAGTGTTACATCTGTGACAGAAGGTGATACGGATGAAGATTTTCCTAATCTGCCTTCTGTGGGGAACAACAGTTATTTGAATACTTTTCGTGGTGGCTTTAGAGGTCAGAAACGCAGCTGGAATGGGGCAGCACAAGGTCACTACACAAAGCAAAGAACATTTCAACAGACTAACAAACGGGGTAAATGGGACTGATAAAAATGTTAATAATTCTATTGATTGTAAGTATGTTATTAATTTATCTGGATTTGAGCTTTCTAACTGTGATATTACAGTGTTAGAAAAAGGCTTAAAATTTGTGCCAACTGTTTTGCCCGGACTGCATGAATTGAAATGTGATGTCTTCCGTTTTGTTCGAAAGTTGAAATTAATACATTTTTTTAATACGGAAGGTAATACAAATGAAATGTGTGAGGATGTAAGCGATGATACTGTAAGTTCGGATGATAGTTTTTATTCCTGTCATTCAATGGAAGATTATAATGCTTACTGTAAGTTAAATACAGAAAATATCAAAGTTAAAAGTGAATTTATTCCCTTTTGTAGAAATGAGTATATATCTCACTTTGATATGTCTCTAAACTATAATGTGCCAATAGAATTTAATAGATTTATGAATAAAAATAAAAAATGTGTTGAATACAATCTAGATAAAACAGAATGGAAATGTTTGAATAATTTAAGTAAAAATGATAAAATAGTGTTCAAACCTGCAGATAAGGGGGGAAAGTTGGTTGTATTAAACTACATCCAGTATGCATCTATGTGTTATACTAATTTGAATAACAATTTAGTATATAAGCAAATCGAAATGGCTGATTATTTAAAAGCTCAGATAGAATATAAGGAATTGTTATACAAGGGGCAAAGATTGCATTATTTTTCAGTTAAGGATGTGAAAGATAAATTTGCTATAAAAAATCCTAGAATGCCATGTTTTTATTGTTTGCCCAAAATTCATAAAGCTTTGAACACTCCACCTGGACGACCGATTGTTTCAGCTAGTGGCAGTTTTCTACATAATATATCTTGTTTTCTACATGAATTTCTAGTCCCTTTAGTTAAAAAATCGCCATCATATATAAAAGATGTATTTGAATTTTTGACAAAGTTAGATAAAATAAAATGGGAGAAGGATATGTTTTTTGTAGTAATGGATGTTGTTAGTTTATATACTATAATTAGTCATTTAGATGGAGTGAGGGCTACTAAATATTTTTTAGGAGAGAGTCCGGTTGTGGAATATATTCTTGAATTAATTATGATGTGTTTACAGAATAATGTATTTGAATTTGATGGTAATCTTTATAAACAAACACAGGGAACAGCTATGGGGGTACCATTTGCCCCTTGCTATGCGAATGTATTCATGGGTCTTTTTGAAAATTTGTATATTTATACTAATCAATTTTTTCAAAGATTTGTAGTTAAATATTTTAGATACATAGATGATCTTATTTTTATTTGTAAGGGGGGGATTGATTTAGTTGATCAATTTGTAAGTGAAATACAGGTAAATAACATGGGCGTGAAATTTGATGGATTACAAAAAGGAAATAAGGTATATTTTTTGGATGTAGTAATACAAGGTAGAAATGATTCTAAAAAATTGTTACTAACATACATAGGAAATTTCCAGAAGGAAATAACATATTACATGGTGATAGTTACCATCCACTTCACACTATCAAATCCATACCATACACTGAATTTATGAGAGTAAAAAGGTTATGCAATAATTTAGAAGATAGAAATAAAGAATTATATGACAGTTTTTGTAGATTTAAAGAAAGGGGATATATGGAAGCCAACTTATATGAAAGTTTAAATAGAGTAGTTGGTAATAAGAGTAGGGAATATAATTGGAGACCTTATAACAATATAAATAAATTTAAGAAAGGTGAAGATATATATTTTATTACTACGTATTCAGTTTTATCTAAAGATATTTTGAATATATTAAAATCAAGTTGGAATATTGTTAGAAGAGAAGTCGATTGTCTAAAACAAAAAAGATTGTGTTTTTCTTTTAATAGAGGTAGAAATATGAAAGATTTTATAGTTCACAGTAGATTTCACATGCCTAAGGTTAATGTAGGAAGGGGTATAGATGTAAGAGGTACAAGATTTCACATGCCTAAGGTTAATGTAGGAAGGGGTATAGATGTAAGAGGTACAATGGCATGTGGGAATTGTAGTATTTGTAAATATGTGAGCCCTACTTTTACTACAATTAATGGTATTAACTTTCAAACTAATGGACACTTTACTTGCAAAACTGAAAAAGTTATATATGGACTTAAATGTCCATGTAACAAATTCTATATAGTCAAGTCAAGTTAAATTTTATTTATATAGCACCTTACAGACATAATATGCCACCAAAGTGCTTTACAAAAAATACAAAAAAAAAAAAATAAGATACAAATATAATCACCATACATTACTAAAAGCCAAATCATAAAAATAAGTCTTAAGCTTTGATTTAAAAACTGTAGGAGAAACTGAAAGTTTTCTTGTAGAATAAAAGAACACATTAGAGATATTAAAAACAATAAGTTAACTAGTCCTGTGACTATACATTTTAATGAATTTCATAAAGGTAGCCCAGAGGGGATTTTGGTTACAATTTTAGATAATATTGTTTTAAACAAATTTATGAATGATGAATATGTTAAATATATTCTGAGAAAAAAAGAAGCATTCTTAATTTTAAAGTTTAATACAATGTTCCCTGTGGGACTTAATCAGGAATGCTTCTGGAAAAGTTTTGTTTGAATGTTATTTCTTTAAAGGATGATTGTAGGTTATCTGGCTAATTATTTAATTAGCTAATTGTTTAATACATGTTTTCGCTTGGATATAAATGCATAGGATGTATACAAGTGTTTGTACTCTGTTAAAGGCAAGTGGCCGAGGCGCTAGAGATTTTTTGTGTGGATTCTAATAAATTATTTCCTACTATGGAGCTGCTGGTCTGTCGTGTGTGGTATACAGGACTGTTTCTCTACCTTTTGGCAGTTGTGGTTTTGCTAATACAGTTATGACTACTGAATCCTTTACAATTGCACTTTATAAGCACTTACATGACTGCATGCATCGTGCTATCCCAAACAGAACCAAGACGCTGTCCTCCAAGAAAAGGCAGCCAATCTGGTGTTCCCCTGCCATAAACAAACTGCACAACAGAAGGAAGAAACTGTTGCAAAAGAGGGTAAAATCCCATGAGGGGAGGAGCTCCATGGTCAACATCAGTAAGAAGCTGTGATCCCTGATAAAGTCCTCCAAAGCTAGTTATGAAAACAAAATCGACACTGATTCTAAAGACAGCCACAAAGCATTCTATAGCTATGTCAGGAATCTCAATGGCAACACTCAGATCTGCTCTGAGTTACAGCTCAGTGGCACTAAATATACAGACCCAACTAATATTGCCAACATCCTGGCAGATAGGATCAGTGCTAACTTTACCCCCCTCTCATCCATGAAAGAGCACATCTCTATAACGGAAGACTGCAAAGTTGCTGTCATCACGGCTGCACAGGTAAAAATCACTCTCCAAAGCCAGGAACACAGCATCCATGGGACCAGATAACATCCCAGGCTGTGTTCTACACAAACTACAGAATGAACAGGCACCACACCTACGTACCATGTTCAGTCATAGCCTTACCTCAGGCTTTGTGCCTGCTGAATGGCGCACAGTGACGGTTATCCCACTACACAAGGGGGGAGCCACCACGGACCCCAGGAACTAGTGCCCCATTAGCCTGATGAGCCTGCTCTGCAAGGCCATGGAATGTATCATCATATAACTTATAAAAAGACATTGGTAATCTCCAAACTCTGGACCACAACCATGTTGGGTTTGTAAAAGGCAGATCATGTCTCCTAAACCTGATAGACGTCATTGAAGCAGTCACCAGAACCGTAGACAAGGGTAAGGTGGTTCACACAGCCTATGTAGATCTTGCCATGGCTTTCAACACCATCCCCCACTCTGGAATTATAGATAAACCCACTAAACTAGGTATAAATTGCTATGTCACAAGATGGGTTGCCAACTGGCTCATGGACAGAACACACACTGTGAAAGTAGCAGACTCCAAGTACGACTTTGGACCAGTGACAAGTGCAGTACCACAGGGTTCAGTCCTGGGTCCTGTCCTGTTTGGTATCTACTTCCCTGAAGTAAGCTTTAACATGGAAGGTCGGTGGCTAATGAAGTTTCCAGATGACTGCAAACTAGGAGCCATAATTGAAACTACTAAAGATGTGGACATCCTACAAAAGGGCCTCACTGAGACAGATGCCTGGTGTCAAAGCCATGGCCTCAAGCTCAATGCCAAAAAGTGCATTGTCATCCCCTTTGGTAAAAACTCTGCAGCCATGAACTACAACATAGGCGGTAGTATACTTAACACTGAAAGTGTGATAAGAGACCTTGGGTCAGAGGTGGACAGTGGACACACCTGTGATAATCACATCCCCACAGTAGTCAGGAAATCCTTCTACATGGCACACCTCATCACAAAAAGTGTCTCATGCAGAATAGAAGAGGACATTGTTCCCTTCTACTCATCACTCACTAGATCCATAATAGAGTACAACTCCCCTTTTGTTATGTACCTCACAAGACATCTACAACAACTGGAAAGCCTGCTGAAATACCTCACAAAGAGCATTAGCAGCCTGAAATACATGCCATACACAGACCATCTCAAAATGCTCCAGCTGTACTCTCTTGCATAGCGCCTGCTCAGAGGTGATCTCTGCCTAACGTACAAAGCTATGTCAAACACAGAGCTGTTGTACATGCTCTACATAAAACACTCACAATCCCTCTGATCTTCGGACCCAAAACCCAGAGTGAAATACAAAAGGAAGGGGTGTATCCATTTACCTTATGGATACCCACACCTTCGGGTTAGTGGCACAGCATGAGGCCTTGGAGACCATGCAAGTGCAACTAACATTGGGCAAAGCTGCTTATCAGATTGTAGCCTGCTACAGATCACCTACCTTGTCTCAGGAGCCTCACTCATTATTCCTGAGAACAGTGGAAAATATAAAGGTCCTACCAAACACCATTATATGAGGAGATTACAACTACCCAAACATTGACTGGGAGAATTACTCGTGTACAACGTCCTTTGCCCAATGCTTCCTAAAGTTTAAAAACTCAAACGCCCTGGAACAGATGGTCACCACGCCCACTAGAGGTGACAACATACTGGACCTGATCATCACCAACATGGGGTGCCAGTTTTCCACAACAGAGATAAACCCCTAGCTGGTAATATCAGATCATAAAGTAATCACACTGGACATCCACATCCCCCCCCCCTCAGTCAAGGAAACCACTGTGAAGAAATTTTCAAAAGCAAACTGCACACTTCTCAAGACCAAAGTGGAAAGTTCCAAAGCCCCCTTGCTATAGGATAATGCTATACAATCTGCAGAATCATTTACAAGTGCATTCTATGAGTATCTACAAGGATGCATGGATCAAGACATCCCAAATAAAACCAAGACGCACTACTCCAAAAATAAGAAACCAATCTGGTGGTCGTTGCCCATAAATAAGCTATACAACAGAAGGAGAAAACAAACACATGATAGAGCAAACTTCACAAAAGGAAAGGCATCACTGATCATTATTAGGAAGAAACAATGATCGCTCATAAAATAATCCAAGGCCAGTTTCTAAAGACAAATTGCCAAGGAATGTAAGAATAACAACCACAAAGCCTTCGTTAGCTATACCAAACATTTAGGTGGCAACTCTCAAATATGCTGTCAGCTACTGCAAAATGGCAAAAAATATACTGAACCAACTGACATTGCCCACATCCTGGCGGACAAGTTCAGTGCAAACTCCCCCACCATCACCCCCAAAAGGGCCTGTGTCCATCCCAGAAGAATGCAGAGCCCCAGACTTCATGGACATGCAGGTAAAAACAGCCCTTTCCAAAGCTAAGAACACAGCATCAATGGGACTGGATGGTGTCCCAGGCTGCATCTTACACCAGCCCCAAAAGGAACTACACCCTCACCTACATTCACTGTCCAGACTCAACCTTACCACAGGCTATGTACCCAAAGAATGGCATACAGCAACAGTCATCCAGCTCCACAAAGGTGGTGCCACAACTGAACCTGGAAACTTGCCCTATAGGCCTACTCAGCCTGGTCTGCAAAGCTATGGAGCAAATTATCATGGAACCCATAAACAGATACATTGGGAACTTCCAGACACTGGACTCTACCCAACTTGGCTTTGTTAAAGGCAGATCTTGCCTCCTAAGCCTAGTTGACGTCTTTGAAACAGTTACCAAGGACACAGATGGAGGTGAAAGTAGTCCACACAGCCCACCTGGACCTCACTAAGGCCTTTGACACCATTCCCCACTCTGGCATCATGGACAAGCTTACCAGCCTGAACATTAACACCTATGTCACAGGATGGGTGGCCAACTGGCTCACAGATCAGACACACATGTTCAGAGTTGTGGGTGCCATGTCCGACTTTAAACCAGTCACAAATGGTATCCCACAGGTCTTGGTCCTGGGACCCCACCTGATCAGTAGATACTGCTCAGAGGTACAGACAAGCACGAGAGGAGTACGGCTGAACAAGTTTGCAGATGACTGCTAACTGTGGTCCATAATCGACTCTACGGTTGACACAGACATCCTCCAGAAGGGTCTTACAGAGACAGATACCTGGTGTCAAAACAATGCCCTCAAGCAGAATGCCAAAAAATGCATAGTCATCACCTTTGGATAAAACAAAGTGCACACAAATTACCACATAGGTGGTAATCCAGTATGTACGGAGAATGTAATTATGGCCCTGGGGACCCTGGTAGATAGCAAACTCTCCTTTGATGATCACATTGCCAAAGTGTTTAGAAATTCCTTCTATGTAGCCCACCTAATGTAACCCACTTTGTCTAGTCTGATGATGTCACCATCCTACAAATATACCTGTGGAAAGGAGAACTCCCAGTAATGTGTATAGCATGTCATGTAAATGCATACTGCTGTAGTATCATTAAGTACTTAGGTAGGGGTTTGAATCCTGCACTTGACAACTGTATGAGGGGATGTGTGTGTGTGTGTGTGTGTGTGTGTGTGTGTGTGTGTGTGTGTGTGTGTGTTTCCTTGGAGAGGAGCAACCTTTTTGGAGACTACTAAAACACCTTAAAAGTGGTATACTTATCTTTGTCAAGTCTAATGATATCACCATCCTACAAATATACCTGTGGAAAGGAGAACTCCCAGTAATGTGTATAGTGCATCGTGTTAATGCGTACTGCTCTAGTATCATAAAGTAGTTCAGTAGGGGTTTGAATCCTGCAGTTGCCAACTGTATGAGAGTGTGTGTTTGTGTGTGTTGTCTCCTTGGAGAGGAGCAGCCTTTTTGAAGGCTACTGAAACACCTTAAAAGTGGTATACTCATTTTTGTCAAGTCTGATGATGTCACCATCCTACAAATATACCTGTGGAAAGGAGAACTCCCAGTAATGTGTATAGCGCGTCTTGTTAATGCGTACTGCTCTAGTATCATAAAGTAGTTAGGTAGAGGTATGAATCCCACACTTGCCAACTGTATGAGAGTGTGTGTGTGTGTGTGTGTGTGTGTGTGTGTGTGTGTGTGTGTGTGTGTGTGTGTGTGTGTGTGTGTGTGTGTGTGTGTGTCTCCCCTTGGAGAGGAGCAGCCTTTTTGAAGACTACTGAAACACCTTAAAAGTGGTATACTCATCTTTGTCAAGTCTGATGATGTCACCATCCTACAAATATACCTGTGGAAAGGAGAACTCCCAGTAATGTGTATAGCGCGTCGTGTTAATGTGTACTGCTCTAGTATCATAAAGTAGTTAGGTAGGGGTTTGAATCCTGCACTTGCCAACTGTATGAGAGAGTGTGTGTGTGTGTGTGTCTCCTTGGAGAGGAGCAGCCTTTTTGAAGACTACTGAAACACCTTAAAAGTGGTATACTCATCTTTGTCAAGTCTGATGATGTCACCATCCTACAAATATACCTGTGGAAAGGAGAACTCCCAGTAATGTGTATAGCGTGTTGTGTTAATGTGTACTGCTCTAGTATCATAAAGTAGTTAAGTAGGGGTTTGAATCTTGCACTTGGTGACTGTGTGTGTGCTCCACGTGTGTGACACTGTTGGTCAGTGTGATGTGGGTTTTGCTTTTCTACTGTATGACATATCACAATGACAACAGTATGTGCATTACACATGCCAGGTAGCTGTGTGGCAAATACATACACACATGTGACCTCAGTTATTTCATAGGTGGGAACCCTGCTTTCTCCATGAACACATCTGTTATCTTTGCCAGTGTGTGCTGCCGCTTTCCAGACCTTAGATCACATCTGTATGCTTGTGACAAGCCTAGCCACTGCAGTGATCCCTGGCCTACGTCATCCGTTTCACATACACTCATTATGGTTTCTATTGAATAGTGTGAGTGAGGGTTTATGCCTGAGGTATATTTGAAACCTGTTCAAAAGCAGCAAAGTCTGTCAAAGATGGCTAGTTGTTATAGGTGTGCAACAACCTTTGTGGATATGCATGCAGACCCCTTATTGCTTATGTGATCCACAGAGGGATTTCCAAAACCCTTTGGAAATGTGATTATCAAAGGAGAGATGACATAACACATGGCTCTATGTATACATCGGTACCTGTTCAACATTTTGGGGGCTACTACCTATGTGGTACTCTGGGGATACTATGTTTTATAAAATTGGATGACTATGCTTTATTTGGCTTATAGCTTTACAGCATGGGTTCGACACCAGGTATCTGTCTGTATGATACCCTTTTGGAGGATCTGTGTGTCATCTGGAGAATGCATTATAGCCCACAGTATGCATTGCCAAACATGGCCAGACATATCCCTACTGTGTTTGCTTGTACCTAAGAAAGCTATATGGCAAACAGGAATGGTCCCAGGACTGATTGCAGGTGAATACCACTGGTTACTGGCATAGAATAGTAATTGAAGGCTGCAAATGTTACTGTGTGTCCTACATCTGTGTGTCAGTTGTCAAGACATCATATAACAATTGTTTATGGTCAGGCTGTTGAGGTTATGTATACTACCAGAATGCAAACCAATGACAGATAGTAACAACAGTATCACCTACAGCACAGTGTCAAACCGTGTCATACATATACGTGTACTCAAGTTCCAAAATGTGTGTAGTACAATGCATACTGGCCACCAATAGAAACTATGGAGTGTTAACACTGTCTAATACAGGGCATGTCACCCTGCCCATGTGTCCAATATGCACGTACATGCAGACAGTGTTCCTCAACCATGTTCACAAATGTACACCTGCAAATCTGTGCTGCACACATCCCACACTTACTGTCCACTCTCTAACACATGCTGACAAAACTACACACATCAGCCAAGTGGCACATGGGCAGACAATACACAATTGGAATAAACACTGGTGTAAACAATACTACATTGATAATTATAGCTTTAATGCATCATGCCTGCTCAGATATACCTTCAAGGATATCATTACACTTTACTGCTGACAACATGCTAACATTGCTATTCTGTTATAAAGTCACCCTGTGCATCAGCACCATGTTGGCCTGTTCCTGCATCAATGTTACAGATGACAGGAGGTGGCACAGGTTTCATCATATGCACAGGGTGTGTTGTTGGTTTGCCAGAGGCCTACATTGAGCCATACAATCAACATGTGTGTGTGTGAGGGCCAAGAGAACTGTTATGGGCCAATGTGGATGTAATGTGTGCGGGTATGTGTTTGCCCCTAGGTGTCTGGTTTATGTGTGTGTGTCTGCATGCACACAGTTCTACCATGTGGCTGCCATATATGGGGATTTGTGGGACAGCTACAGACTGTACCTGGCAGGCTTTACAGATCACCATCTCTGGCCACGGATACGGAACCTGTGCCTGGCAGGGGTGCTACAGACAGTATCAGGTACTAGTCCAGACTGGGTATTATCTTCAGAGGTTGACATATGTCCACTGGATCCAGGTCTCTGCTGGGACTGGCCAGAGCCACGTGCACGTGGTCTTCTAGGACGGTCTATGGACAGCCCCCCCCCACATTGCTGGGGCTGGTACTGAGACTACGGGAGCAGCTATGACTTGATTTACGTCCACAGCGATTGCCAGCTGATGACGTTGCTTGCATACGTCCATGTCGACGTCTTAACCATCCCGCACTGTCCTGACACATGGACATGACATTGTGGAGGACATCTAATGTCTCACCCCAACATCTATCAATGACCTTAGTGTAATTAACGTATGGCACCTGCTAGGTCACGGATACTGTCATTTACAGAGGTGATATGAGACCTCTGTGCCCTTAGTCCCTGTCTGGTGTACTGCTCCATACGTGCCTCTGCCTCCATGACAGCCTGGAACATGCATGTGGTTGTAAGAGTTGTGGAGCATCTTCCAAGGGCATGATGACCAGCAGTGCTCTGACGAGAATCCCTGGACATCTGCCTGTGTGGTACCATTCCAGACATCTGGCAGTGGCTGCTGTGTCCTGATGCATGTGCCATAGATACCACACGGTCCTGGCCATTGCCGACTGTAAACTGTCCCTCTGCTAAGGGCATTGATGATGATAATGGATGTACAGACAGTATGACTGTGTGCATGGATGGGGTGGAGACTTGTGTGCTGTCAATTGGTGGCCCAACAAGAGACCCAGACAAACATGCCTGTGCCTCAACACACCTATCCTCATTATCACTATTTGTGTCAGTGACATCAGGCTCCCTGCTGCACTGAACCAGCCCAACCTCAGCACCTGTAAGAGTAAAAGAGGAAACACACTTTAAGACCTGTACATGATGTCAGAACACATGCACACCTGAACACATGAACACATGCACACAAATACACTCCTCACTAAAGCAGACACACACACACACACACACACACACACACACACACACACACACACA